>NC_060180.1:10553044-10835544 GCF_021184085.1 Oncorhynchus gorbuscha | reverse complement strand
TAAAGCCCAACCCCCTTTCTTTGTGTAATCAGCCGTCATACAGGTTCCATCCACCAGGGACGTTTTCTTGAAGGAGATAATTAGTAATCAATGTATGATGCATTCTGTGTTTATGTTGTGTGATTATTTAGGTATTTAGTAAATAAATAATTAAACCAAAGTTTGTATTGCTGATTCAACTTGTTAGCCAGGGTTCGTGAAGATAACCAAGAATTTACCATTTTCAGATGAGACCAAACAAGTTGACGATTAAATATTGACTGCTATTGATGTAAAAGATTACTCGGTCTTTAATTAAGAGTTTATTCGGAGGATAACAGCTATATAAACATTATTTCGAGGTGCCCCGACTTTCTAGTTAATTATTTACCTGATTAGCTTAGTCAGGTAATATTAATTACAGAGAAATAATTTTATAGAATAGCATGTTATATCACTTAATCCGGCATAGCCAAAGACACGACAGACTATAAAGTAACTAAATGTGGAAAAAGTCAAAAAGTCTGACTTTCCAAACACATTTTAAATAGCGGCCAGATACATGCTCCCCTCTTAAGAAGTACATGGGCAAAATGAAATGTTGCTGCTGTCTCATTTTATTATTGTGTGATCAGCTTTAATATTGCTGGTAGACTGTTGCTTTCATCATTGTAATTGTCTGCATCATTTCCAAAACCCATTTATATATATTTTGAAAAGATAAATATATATAACTATATACACTACTGTTCAAAAGTTTGGGGACACTTAGAAATGTCCATGTTTTTGAAAGAAAAACTTTTTTTTCTTGTCCATTAAAATAACATCAAATTGATCAAAAATACAGTGTAGACAATGTTGTAAATGACTATTACAGCTGGAAATGGTAGATGTTTTTATGGAATATATACATAGCTGTACCGAGGCCCATTATCAGTAACCATCACTCCTGTGTTCCAATGGCACGTTGTGTTAGCTAATCCAAGTTTATAATTTTAAAAGGCTAATTGTTCATAGAAAATCCTTTAGCAATTATGTTAGCACAGCTGAAAAGTGTTGTTCTGATTAAAGAAGCAATAAAACTGGACTTTTTTAGACTTGTTGAGTATCTGGAGTATCAACATTTGTGGGTTCGATTACAGGCTCAAAATGACGAGAAACACATAATTTTCTTCTGAAACTCATCAGTCTATTCTTGTTCTGAGAAATGAAAGCTATTCCATGCAAGAAATTGCCAAGAAACTGAAGATCTCGTACAACGTTGTGTGCTACTCCCTTCACAGAACAGCACAAACTGGTTCTAACCAGAATAGAAAGAGTGGGATGCCCCAGGGGCACAACTGAGAAAGAGGACAAGTACATTAGAGTGTCTAGTTCGAGAAACAGACACCTCACAAGTCCTCAACTGGCATCTTCATTATATAGTACCAGCAAAACACCAGTCTCAACATCAACCGTGAAGAGGCGACTCCGGGATGCTGGCCTTCTACAGCAACACAGTGGCCTCCATCATTTTTAAATGGAAGAAGTTTGGAACCACTAAGACTCTTCCTATAGCTGGCCGCCCGGCCAAACTGAGCAATCAGGATAGAAGGGCTCTTGACAGGGAGGTGCCCAAGAACCCGATGGTCACTCTGACAGAGCTCCAGAGTTCCTCACAGATCTGGTTCCTCCCAGATCTGTGCCTCGACACAATCCTGTCTCTGAGCCCTACGGACCATTCCTTCAAAACAAATTTCATTAGTCACGTACACATGGTTAGTGTAACGAACTTCGTCTGTTGTTTGAAGAGAGTCAGACCGAAATGCAGCGTGTAGGTTACTCATGACTTTTAATGAAGATAATGCGGTACATGAAATAACTGAAGAAGAAAACAACAAACGAGTGAAACTAATTACAGCCTATCTGGTGACTAACACAGAGACAGGTACAATCACCCACAAAATACAACGCACACTCAGGCTACCTAAATACGGTTCCCAATCCGAGACAACGAGAATCAGGTGACTCCAATTAGGAATCGCCTCAGGCAGCCAAGCCTAACTAGACACACCCCTAATAATACACACTCCCAATTAATACAAACCCCAATACGAAATACAACATATAAACCCATGTCACACCCTGGCCTACCCAAACATATAACAAAAACACAAGATACAATGACCAAGGCGTGACAGAACCCCCCTAAGGTGCGGACTCCGGGACGCACCTCAAGAGCATAGGGAGGGTCCGGGTGGGCGTCTGTCCATGGTGGTGGTTCTGGCTCGGGACGTGGACCCCACTCCATAAATGTCCTAGTTCCTCCCCTTCGCGTCCAAGGATAATCCACCTTCTCCGCCGACCATGGACTAATAGTCCTCACCCTGATCCCCACATAACTGAGGGGCAGCTCGGGACCGAGGGGCAGCTCGGGACAGAGGGGCAGCTCGGGACAGAGGGGCAGCTCGGGACAGAGGGGCAGCTCGGGACAGAGGGGCATCTCAGGATAGAGGGGCATCTCAGGATAGAGGGGCATCTCAGGACAGCAGGGCAGCTCAGGACAGAGGGGCATCTCAGGATAGAGGGGCATCTCAGGACAGCAGGGCAGCTCAGGACAGAGGGGCATCTCAGGACAGAGGGGCAGCCCGGGACAGAGGGGCAGCCTGGGACCGAAGCAGCCCGGTACTGAGGGGAAGCCCGGTACTGAGAGGGAGCCCAGTACAGAGAGGAAGCCTAGTACTGAGAGGAAGCTCAGTACTGAGAGGAAGCTCAGGCAGGTAGTAGGCTCCGGTAAATCCTGGCTGGCTGGTGGACCTGGATGATTCAGGTTGTCTGGCCGATCTAGAAGATCTTGGCAGACTGGCACTTCTGGCGGATCCTGGCAGACTGGCACTTCTGGTGGATCCTGGTAGACTGGTGACGCTGGACAGACAGGAGACTCCGGCAGCGCAGGAGAGGAGAAAGGCTCTGGCTGCGCTGAACAGGCGGGAGACTCCAACAGTGCAGGAGAGGAGAAAAGCTCTGGCTGCGCTGAACAGGCGAGGCGCACTGGACGCGCTGGGCCGACTGGTAGCACTGGTGGCGCTGGACAGACAGGAGACTCCGGCAGCGCAGGAGAGGAGAAAGGCTCTGGCTGCGCTAAACAGGCTGGAGACTCCGATAGCACAGGAGGGGAGAAAAGCACTGGCTGTGCTGAACAGGCGAGGCGCACTGGAGGCCTGGTGCGTGGTGCTGGAACTGGTGGTACTGGCGCGAGGACACGCACAGGAAGCCTGGTGCGGGGAGCTGCTACCGGAGGACTGGTGTGTATAGGTGGCTCTGGATAGACCGGACCGTGCAGGCGCACTGGAGCTCTTGAGCACCGAGCCTGCCCAAGCTTACCTGGCTCGATGCCCACTCTAGCTCGGCCAATAGGAAGGGCTGGTATGTGTCGCAGCTGGCTCTGCACCCGCACTGGAAACACTGTGCGCTCAATAGCATAACACGGTGCCTGCCCGGTCTCTCTAGCCCAACGGTGAGCACAGGGAGTATGCGCAGGTTTCCTACCTGGCATAACTATTCTCCCTTTTAGCCCCCCCCAATACATTTTTTGGGGTGACTTTCCGGTTTCCACCCACGTCGCCGTGCTGCCTCCTCATACTTGCGCCTCTCCGCTTTAGCTGCTTCTATTTCCTCCTTGGGACGGCGATATTCTCCCGGCTGCGCCCAGGGTCCTTTTCCGTCTAATATCATCTCCCAAGACCAGAAGTCCTCATATTGCTGCTCCTCACAATTAACAGGGAGAGTAGGCTCAGGTCTGACTCCTGACTCTGCCACTCTCTCTCTGCGCTTTCCCCGTTACCTTCGGTTTTCGCTCTGTATAACCGTGCTTTCCTTTTCGATTCCATACGTGTATAGCCCTCTTCGCATTGCTGTAGGGAATCCCAGGCGGGCTCCTGCACTCGCTCTGGGTCGGCCGCCCACCTGTCGATTTCTTCCCACGTCGTATAATCCCTGCTTCTGCCGTCCATAACGTCCTCCTTTAGATCCTGCCAGTTCACACGCTGCTCGGTCTGTGAATGGTGGTGGGTGATTCTGTAACGAACTTAGTCTGTTGTTTGAAGAGAGTCAGACCGAAATGCAGCTTGTAGGTTAAAGAAGAGAACAACAAACGAGTGAAACTAATTACAGCCTATCTGGTGACTAACACAGAGACAGGTACAATCACCCACGAAATACAACGCGCACTCAGGCTACCTAAATACGGTTCCCAATCCGAGACAACGAGAATCAGCTGACTCCAATTAGGAATCGTCTCAGGCAGCCAAGCCTAACTAGACACACCCCTAATAATACACACTCCCAATTAATACAAACCCCAATACGAAATACAACATATAAACCCATGTCACACCCTGGCCTACCCAAACATATAACAAAAACACAAGATACAATGACCAAGGCGTGACAGTTAGCAGATGTTAATGCTAGTGTAGCGAAATGCTTGTGCTTCTAGTTCCGATCATGCAGTAATATCTAACAAGTAATCGTACAATTTCACAACAACTACCTTATATACACAAGTGTAAAGGAATGAATAAGAATATGTACATATCAATATATGGATGAGCGATGGCGGAACGGCATAGGCAAGATGCAGTAGATAGTGTAGAGTACAGTATATACATATGAGATGAGTAATGTAGGGTATGTAAACCTTATATAAAGTGCCATTGTTTAAAGTGACTAGTGATACATTTATTACATAGCATTTTTTATTATTAAGTGACTAGAGATTTGAGTCAGTATGTTGGCAGCAGCCACTCAATGTTAGTGATGGCTGTTTAACAATCTGATGGCCTTGAGATAGAAGCTGTTTTTCAGTCTCTCGGTCCCAGCTTTGATGCACCTGTACTGACCTCGCCTTCTGGATTATAGAGGGGTGAACAGGCAGGGGCTCGGGTGGTTGTTCTCCTTGATGATCCTTTTGGCCTTCCTGTGACATCGGGTGGTGTAGGTGTCCTGGAGGGCAGGTAATTTGCCCCCGGTGATGCGTTGTGCAGACCTCACGACCCTCTGGAGAGCCTTATGGTTGTGGGCGGAGCAGTTGCCGTACCAGGCGGTGATACAGCCCGACAGCATGCTCTCAATTGTGCATCTGTAAAAGTTATTGAGTGTTTTGGTGACAAGCCAAATTTCTTCAGCACCCTGAGGTTGAGTAGGCGCTGTTGTGCTTTCTTCACCACGCTGTTTGTGTGGGTGGACCATTTCAGTTTGTCCGTGATGTGTATGCAGAGGAACTTAAAACTTAAAACTCCCTCTGCTGTTTCCTGAAGTCCACGATCATCTCCTTTGTTTTTTGACGTTTATTGTGAGGTTATTTTCCTGACACCAAACTCTGAGGGCCCTCACCTCCTCCCTGTATGCCGTCTCGTCATTGTTGGTAATCTAGCCTACCACTGTAGTGTCGTCTGCAAACTTGATGATTGAGTTGGCCACGTAGTCATGGGTGAACAGGGAGTACAGGAGAGGGCTGAGAACGCAACTTCAAACTCATGTCTTGGCTTTTGCTCTGACATGCACTGTCAACTGTGGGACCTTATATAGACAGATGTGTGCCTTTTCAAATGATATCCAATCAATTGAATTTATCACAGGTGGACTCCAATGAAGTTCTATAAATATCTCAAGGACGATCAATGGAAACAGGATATACCTGAGCTCAATTTCGAGTCACATAGCAAATGGTCTTAATACTTATGTAATTAAGATATTTGCAAACATTTCTAAAAGCCTGTTTTTCTTTGTCATTATTGGTTATTGTGTGTAGATTGATGAGGATATTGTAAAAAAATGTTTAAAAAAAAATTGGAATAAAACTGGAATGTAACAAAATGTGGAAAAGGAAAGTGGTCTGAATACTTTCCGAATGCACGGTATATAGACTGATATAGATGTTATGGTTCATCCATACTTTGTTGGGCAGATACCTCTATTTCCCAGGTATCTATGGTCTTCTGAGTACACCAGCTGTGTTTATATGAAGGAGAGTCATTAACAATGTCTCACAGTACAATGTCATTAACTACAGCTCTTTTGCCCATGATTTACACCAATGCCAAATGGAGAAAGGCTGGCAGAATGGGGATGTGCTCTCCCGTCAAGACCCCACAGACATACATACAGGCAGTGCCAGTGTGCAAGGATGCTGTTAGTTACCGTGCCAACAGTATTAAATCTCCCTCACTGTCTCCTGTCTCTCTGTTCTCTGCTGTTTCCAAGGAGACTGGAAAAATTAGTATTCTAAGGGGGAACTTCAGAGCGAGAGAGGGAGAGGGAGAGGGAGAGGGAGAGGGAGAGGGAGAGGGAGAGGGAGAGGGAGAGGGAGAGGTGAAGGGGAGTTTCCATAGCCCTCTGTGTGAAGGACTTTGAGAAAATTGCTCTCCTCTAAATTGCATTACATACATTATGGGATAGTGAAAAGTTCTCATCGAAACAAACAAAATATATAGTTATGTATAAAATAGAAACATGATATATAATTAAAAAGGTGGAAAACAAACAAGCGTGAAAGGTATGAAAGTCATATAAGTACAGTTCATAAACATTACGAACGTAGTGGGTGCACAACTTGATTTCAGAACACATGACTCATAGCAGTGTGAAAAAGGAAGAAGCTTTCTTACCCATAAACTCAATGCCCAAGTGATCTGCTGTTCCAGTGAGGAGAGGAGAGAAGACATGGACAACAGGGGAGGGAGGGAGAGAGAGAAAGCTATTAGAAACAGTTGCACGTTAGCATCCTGCCACAGCATAAAGTAGCATTGTCTATGACTTGTTGTTTTATGTAAGGAAGATCCAATAGCCCCCTGTATTCACGTCACATAGCGTCAGTAGACACATGCTCTGGGCATAATCCAAGCTGACACAGAGTAGACTGCACCCATAGACTCCGTGACTTATTTCCCATGCTCGAAAAACGCACCATGAATTACACGATTTCTAGTGTAGTGAAAGATATCAGTGCGTAGTGAGACATCCCGGCAGAAGACTTTTGTCTACCTCTCAGTTTACAAAAAGTGGAAGATTTTTTCTGCAGTTTTGACTGTGGAGCTTAGTGGACACACAATTTTGTTGCCATGTACAGTGCCTTGCGAAATTATTCGCCCCCCTTGAATTTTGCAACCTTTTGCCATATTTCAGGCTTCAAACATAAAGATATAAAACTGTATTTTTTGTGAAGAATCAACAACAAGTGGGACACAATCATGAAGTGGAACGACATTTATTGGATATTTCAAACTTTTTTAACAAATCAAAAACTGAAAAATTGGGCGTGCAAAATTAGCTGACTTTCAGTGGAGCAAACTCTCTCCAGAAGTTCAGTGAGGATCTCTGAATGATCCAATGTTGACCTAAATGACTAATGATGATAAATACAATCCACCTGTGTTTAATCAAGTCTCCGTATAAATGCACCTGTACTGTGATAGTCTCAGAGGTCCGTTAAAAGTGCAGAGAGCATCATGAAGAACAAGGAACACACCAGGCAGGTCCGAGATACTGTTGTGAAGAAGTTTAAAGCCGGATTTGGATACAAAAAGATTTCCCAAGCTTTAAACATCCCAAGGAGCACTGTGCAAGCGATAATATTGAAATGGAAGGAGTATCAGACCACTGCAAATCTACCAAGACCTGGCCGTCCCTCTAAACTTTCAGCACAAACAAGGAGAAGACTGATCAGAGATGCAGCCAAGAGGCCCATGATCACTCTGGATGAACTGCAGAGATCTACAGCTGAGGTGGGAGACTCTGTCCATAGGACAACAATCATCCGTATATTGCACAAATCTGGCCTTTATGGAAGAGTGGCAAGAAGAAAGCCATTTCTTAAAGATATCCATAAAAAGTGTTGTTTAAAGTTTGCCACAAGCCACCTGGGAGACACACCAAACATGTGGAAGAAGGTGCTCTGGTCAGAGGAAACCAAAATTGAACATTTTGGCAACGATGCAAAACGTTATGTTTGTCGTAAAAGCAACACAGCTCATCAACCTGAACACACCAATCCCACTGTCAAACATGGTGGTGGCAGCATCATGGTTTGGGCCTGCTTTTGTTCAGCAGGGACAGGGAAGATGGTTAAAATTGATGGGAAGATGGATGGAAACAAATACAGGACCATTCTGGAAGAAAACCTGATGGAGTCTGCAAAAGACCTGAGACTGGGACGGAGATTTGTCTTCCAACAAGACAATGATCCGAAGCAAAATCTACAATGGAATGGTTCAAAAATAAACATATCCAGGTGTTAGAATGGCCAAGTCAAAGTCCAGACCTGAATCCAATCGAGAATCTGTGGAAAGAACTGAAAACTGCTGTTCACAAATGCTCTCCATCCAACCTCACTGAGCTCGAGCTGTTGTGCAAGGAGGAATGGGGAAAGAATTCAGTCTCTCGATGTGCAAAACTGATAGAGACATACCCCAAGCGACTTACAGCTGTAATCGCAGCAAAAGGTGGCGCTACAAAGTATTAACTTAAGGGGGCTGAATAATTTTGCATGCCCAATTTTTCAGTTTTTGATTTGTTAAAAAAGTTTGAAATATCCAATAAATATCGTTCCACTTCATGATTGTGTCCCACTTGTTGTTGATTCTTCACAAAAAATACAGTTTTATATCTTTATGTTTGAAGCCTGAAATGTGGCAAAAGGTTGCAAAGTTCAAGGGGGCCGAATACTTTCTCAAGGCACTGTATACAGTTGTGTTGTGTAAATGGTTCCCTGAGAATCCATGCAGCACAAACGTACTATTTACATTTATAAGGAAAATGTGTACATTTTATTGTAATTGTAGTGTACATTTTAGTCTGTGTGTCATATAGTTTGAACTATGGTGGGAAAATCATCATCACTTAGGACAGTGGGGGGTAGCCCCAGAGAAACATATTGGTATACATGAATAAGTGGCTGAAACACTCCTAACACCAATGGCTTTGCCGCAGTGGAGCGTACTGTCAGATCTCCTGAGCGTACTGTCAGAGGTAAGATTAATTACGCTGCATAGTGGAATACCATGGGGTCTGGGAGATCTGAGCTTAATCTCATCATTTTAAAGAGCGATGTCATTGCATCATTTCTCAGTCAGCGATCCCGAGACCTCAGCCTCCCTTCTAGAGATCTCCCTTCAATACACAGTGATATGGAGAGTAACGCAACAGAATGAGTATTCTATGAAAACGCTGTTGATGTATTGTACCTGTGAATGGAGAGAAAAGGAAAGCTGTACTGCAGGCCTACCTGGATATGCTGTACTTTATATATATTTTTATTATAATTATTCATGATGTCTTGTCATTTCCTTTCATCTTCAGATTAATTTTGAAAATAACAAATGTGTACAGCAACATCTATCTAAATCCAGAGGTGTGGCAGTAAGGCAACATCACAGCATAAAAGAGCATCACTAATTATAACGAGACAAGCTATTTAATATTGACAGCACAACCAGATGGCGTCCTGGTGCCGTTCACCCAGTTGGAACTGAACTCAGATCTGTAGAACATATTGTACCAATCTAAACCTAAAAATGGAACTCCTGTGTCTCATTGGTGCACTGCAACAGTGCTGGAAGGCCATAATATAAGAGTGATCCTACACATAGAATAGCAACACAAAGAAAAATAAAATCTATATTTTTCACTGGAGAGTTGTTGGCAGAACAAAAGTTCAATTTGTTATTCAGCTGGAGGTGACATTTGCGAATGCCATCTCCCCTGTACCAGTGTGGGCTGGCCGACGCAGAGCCTAGGTAGAACAATATGGTAGTGTGTACATAGGTCAGGGGAGGCTGCTGAGGAGAGTACGACTCATAATAATGTCTGGAACGGAATAAATGGAATGGTATAGAACTCATGGAAACTATGTGTTTGATACCATTCTATTCACTCCATTCCAGCCATTATTATGATCCGTCCTCCCCTCAGCAGCCTCCTCTGACATAGGTGGCTGCTCCCTGATGTCTCTGTGTGATTGTGGCCAGACGGAGAGGCAGGTGCAGCCAGTGGGGTACCTGTGACCTGCCGGTCATCCTACTTCCCTTCCACCCCACACCTCCCTGAAGAACACTCCACATGCCAACATAGCCCTTCCACCTGTCTGCAGGTAAATGCGTAAAGAGGCAAAAACTACTAAAATAGCCCAGAAAAGACCACAAAAAAATGCACACTCCCTAAAGCTGCTCTCCCTGGGAAAAGCCCCTCGTGTCGGTTGGCTGACATGTTGTTGGTTTGCTGACATGTTGTCCCACGGTGCCTCTGCCGTTGCCTCGTTATTCATGGTATTGCCTTCACACCCACCAAGGTATCAAAGGTAGTTGGTTAAGGCTATTCTGGAGCCTTATGTGAGACTTTGTGAGTTTGTGGTGACAGAATGCTGACGCACATACCCGTATAGAGAGAAAGAAAAACATCCAGAAGTCACCAGTCTCTTTGAATATGCAGTTCACTCTAACTGATGACTATAATTGTCCTTCAATGTCAATGGTTTCAATACAAAGTCAGTCATTCTAACTGCAAGGCTTTTGTAAAGGCATTCTAAGTTCTAAGACTACACTTCTGGTTGGCTGACATGTTGTCCCATGATCATGTCACTGCCTCCTCACACACCCAGGTATCCAGACGAGCCCGTCAAGGCCAAGCCTTTGTGAGTCCCCCAGTGGTAAAAGAATGCTGCCATACTGTACATATAAAGAAAATTACATTTTTCAGCAGTAACTTACCAGTTTCTTTGAATTGGCAATTCACTGTAACTATTGACTATTGAATTCAACATAGCCTTAGAGGAGGTGAATCAGGTGAGCTAGTTCAGGGATAACACGAAACTGTGAAATATCTGGGGTACCTGAAGAGATAGAACATCTCTGTCTACCTGCAAGACCTGTGTAAAGGTGTTCAACGTTTGGAACTGTAGTTAAGAATAGCAAACAAGGGGAACAAACAAAAATACCATCTCTTAGACTACATACTGTAGGTACGTAACTGTGAATTACTGTGGTGCCCTGTACTGTTAGATGGGACTCCATGGTTATTTCAACAATTGTACTTGATCATTCCGGAAGCTGACCCTCAGTTGCTGTTGGTGAGAGAAGTGAACTGCTACTGTCACAACTACTCTGGTTGAGATATCAGTTGAGGCATTGCCCTTGTCTGGCTACCCAAACTCCTTGCTCCGGTCAAACGCTATGCCACGCCCACAGACGTTAGTTTGTTCTCCGCAATGAGTCTAGATCTGAGGACATTTCCAACGATTTTTAGAATGGAAATTCATTCTAGACCGTCTTATTAGTCCCAGAAACCAATGGGTTGGGCAAGAGACACACGTGGGTAAAGTGGCGTTTAGAAAATGTCTCATTTCTCATTCCTCAAACTCCATTTTCAAAGTGTGCTGTTCCTGGGAAGTTGTGTTGTACCTTTGAGAGGTCAATGCATTTCCTGGCTGTCAGTTAAACAGTTTTTCTACGTTTATAATGGTGCAATAAGTGAGGGAAAACTCCAGCCCTGACTCTCTTATTGTGTGTAACACCATTAATTACTGTATCAATGTGCTGAGGGATCGCATCATGTTCAGAGTTTGAGAATACAAATGGTACTGGTATATGGCTTTGGAAATAAAGCAGAATATGACATTATTTATTTCCAATTTAAGTGTTCTCATTTCTTTTTGTGCAAAAATCAATGTCTTGATGGATAGCCACCTCCTATGAGCTGAAGAGATTTGAATTGATACGTGATCGGTTTATGGTGTGCCTCTCTGAGGTACAGTATAGTAAAAAATGATCTTCCGAGATTAAAGATGGATAGAAAAGATAAAAGATACACACTGGCTTTGACTCTTTCTCTTTTACACACACATATCCATTCTCTCCCTCTGTCACTGTTTCTGTCTCTCAGCCGCTCAGCCATTTTGCTGGCCGTTAAGGCTAGCTGTCCTTCAGTGTTGTGGCACCTGGAGGCTAGCATGTCCTTGGATTCAGCCCTCCCTGTCTCCCTCTCTTTCCCTGTTTCAGGAAAAGAATCTGCAGTTTCATAGCTAATCTCATGCTATTGCACATTTTGCCATGAGGCTGAGAGAAAATGTTTCTGTTTTAACGCTTATTTCCTGCAATTCTACACATATTGTCATTGGGCAGAGAAAGAAAAATCTCAGTTTCATATAGTAGCTAATCTCATTCTATTCACATTTTGCCATGAGGCTGAGAGAATTTAGAACATTTAAAGCAAATTCTGTGCTGTTCTCCACATCTTGCCACGAGGCTCAGGGAAAAGGTAGTGGTTTTACTGCTAACTTCCTATAATTCTAAACATTTCTGCCATGGCTTATGACATGTTCATATGCTTTCTGAAAGGGGGGGGGGGGTAGGGATCCCCAGAGAATTTTCACCCCCACCGCCTTGATGCGGGGGCGTGAGGTACGTTTTTATGTCTCTGTGTGCAGTTTGAAGGAAGTTGCTAATTCGCATAAGTGCAATTGGTAGCTAGTGTTAGCCCAATAATAATAATAATAATAACTGGAAGTCTATGGTAACTGTTAACATTTAGTTGATATCTTAGACTTCCAGTCATTGCGCTAACACTTGTTAGCAAAACTACCTCTAACTTCCTTCATACTGGATGCAGATACATAAAAATGGTATCCATGAGTTCAAGTAGACATGAAGTAGATAAAGTGCTTAATTACCAAAATCCCAAAGTATCCCATTAATGACAATATTGACGCAAAAATCATAAAAAGAGGGGAAGGTGTGTGTGTGATTTTTCTCATGATTTGCCAACTCGTCCACAATTTCTCTGTCCTTCACATTAAACTCGCCAGATTGTAGTCCTCAAATCTGTGAATGGGTTACCTCTGGTTCATTAAGCCACCCAAAGGAAAAAATGAATGGGGAAAGAATAGGGTTTTGGAATAAACGCTGAAAATAAGTTAACACAGGTTTAGGATATCTTATATGTTTTGTTCTATGAGATAATAGCAGTCAGTTATCGTAACCTTTATGAATTGTAAAGCCTTTTTGTGGTTTATGTGCTTTTTTATTACTTAAAAATTCATAAAAAGTGACGTTAGGTGATGAAGATTATGTCATAGAATAAAACTAAAAAGATCTCATAAGCCTGTGTTTACCACAGACCTTATTTTCAGCATTGATCCAAAAACTCTACAAAAACGGCATTCTCTGTGCATGTCTTGACCAATCACGTTCACAGAAATTGCATGTTGTGCGGGCGGGCTGGGAACATCCAAGGATGTATATAAACCCTAAATTGCTAATGCTACAGTATGCATTGTCCAGTGAGAGGCTTTGAAGCAACCCACCGGTGGGCCATATTGGCACTCGGTGTAAAACCAAATGCATGCTTTTCAACCGTTCGCTGCCGCATGCCCGACTAGCATCACCACCCTGGATGGTTCCGACCTTGAATATGTGGACATCTATAAGTACCTAGGTGTCTGGCTAGACTGCAAACTCTCCTTCCAGACTCACATCAAACATCTCCAATCGAAAATCAAATCAAGAGTCGGCTTTCTATTCCGCAACAAAGCCTCCTTCACTCACGCCGCCAAGCTTACCCTAGTAAAACTGACTATCCTACCGATCCTCGACTTCGGCGATGTCATCTACAAAATGGCTTCCAACACTCTACTCAGCAAACTGGATGCAGTCTATCACAGTGCCATCCGTTTTGTCACTAAAGCACCTTATACCACCCACCACTGCGACTTGTATGCTCTAGTCGGCTGGCCCTCACTACATATTCGTCGCCAGACCCACTGGCTCCAGGTCATCTACAAGTCCATGCTAGGTAAAGCTCCGCCTTATCTCAGTTCACTGGTCACGATGGCAACACCCATCCGTAGCACGCGCTCCAGCAGGTGTATCTCACTGATCATCCCTAAAGCCAACACCTCATTTGGCCGCCTTTCGTTCCAGTACTCTGCTGCCTGTGACTGGAACGAACTGCAAAAATCGCTGAAGTTGGAGACTTTTATCTCCCTCACCAACTTCAAACATCAGCTATCCGAGCAGCTAACCGATCGCTGCAGCTGTACATAGTCTATTGGTAAATAGCCCCCCCCCCCCATTTTCCCCTACCTCATTCCTATACTGTTTTTAGACTGTTTTTTATTTATTTACTTTTCTGCTCTTTTGCACACCAATATATCTACCTGTACATGACCATCTGATCATTTATCACTCCAGTGTTAATCTGCAAAATTGTATTATTCACCTACCTCCTCATGCCTTTTGCACACGTTGTATATAGACTGCCCATTTTTTTCCTTTTTTTTCTACTGTGTTATTGACTTGTTAATTGTTTACTCCATGTGTAACTCTGTGTTGTCTGTTCACACTGCTATGCTTTATCTTGACCAGGTCGCAGTTGCAAATGAGAACTTGTTCTCAACTAGCCTACCTGGTTAAATAAAGGTGAAATAAAAAAAATAAAAAAATAAAAAACTCCCCAGTAGGAGCAGTCCTCCATAGAAATGAATGGACCATTGGGCACAAAGCTCTCCACCTTCCTCTGGTAGCTTATTCATTTTTCAAAAATTAGAACACATCTCTCCCGACAGACACAAGCAAAATCTCTTTACATAAAAGTTGTAGCACGCTACACCTAAACATGATCAAATTGACATGTATTTGTCGCCAGGTGTTAAAAGCGCGTAGCGTTATTCATTTATATCCACTAGATGGCACTGTCGCTTTAAGAGATCCATAAATAAGGTGTGCAAGCCGTTATGGGATTTTGCATGCGCAGTGTGTAAGAGTGAGAGCAAGCAATTACACTGGAGAGCTGTTGAAATCCATCGTGGGTCCAACATTACTTTACATGGGTAAATAATACTTTTTATCTTACTCTTGTACCAGAATATATCATATTTTGCATCATCTGCAGTGTATAAGAGTTTATTTTGTAATATTTATGCCAGATGGTCATGTTAGCCTGTTGATACGTTCAGGTTGACATGAGGATGTTAGCTTCTTGCTAGCTGAATAGTGCTCTCAGAACCACGTTGTTTGGTTGATGATAACATTATTTGAAGCCTGAGTAATTATCAGAATTAAATTCTATTTCATGTAATGCTTCAGGGTGTTGTATTTTGTAACATTTTTGAATTGTAACTTATCTGTTGATATGACATTTCCCCCAGTGCTGTATGGGTGAGATGAGAACCTACTGTTCTATGTGGGGTTAGGGTATCACCTGGACAGTGTTTTTGTAACTATTCATATTGTTTTATGACTAAATGTATTTTTGTTTTTCATGCAGAATGTCATTTTATTTATGGACACCTTGTACCCAGATATTTTAAATATTATAAAGTCCATTCTAACTGTGAACATTGTGGTCTCTGTATTGTGTTTTTCTATTGGAAGCAGAGCCACTACCGTTTATGCATATCACTTTTCACTTATTGTACTCAGATTATTTTTATGCACTTTACTAACATATTTATTTCATTTGATTGTGATTTAGACTGCACTTTACTTTATGGTGACTTCATCTGTCACGACTAGTCAAGGTGGGTGGAATCAGGCGCAGAGAGCAAATAATGAATAGAGGTTTATTCTCCGGTGAACAACAAACACGGACAACCCAAAATACAAACAGGGTGAAAAATATCCAAAACAGGAAATAACAGACAAACCGGAGAAATAAAACACAAAAACACCGACAGCCGAAACGAAATGACAAAAACAAACAATCCCGCACAAAACAAGGGCGGGACAACCTACATTATATACAGATACTAATAAACTAACACACAGGTGAAAATAATTAGACAAAACCAACAGATAACCGAAAAAGGGATCGGTAGTGGCTAATAGGACGGTGACGACGACCGCCGAGCACAGCCTGAACGGGCAGGAGAGCCAACCTCGGTGGAAGTCGTGACAGTATCTTGTGGTGATATCCCTCTACATTATCCTATTTTAAATGTCATTTCGACAGAATAAACAACACCACATTAGTTTGTGTCCTGTGCTGGGTTTACTTTCACCAGGCTACACATTTAATGGAAACTAGATGATTTTCAGTCTGATCAACTGTTGACTACTAAGAACTAGAGGTCGGCCGATTATGATTTTTCAACACCGATACCGATTATTGGAGGACCAAGAAGGCAAATACCGATTAATCGGCCGATTTTATTTTTGAAAAAAAAAATGTATTTATTTGTAATAATGACAATTACAACAATACTGAATGAACACTTATTTTAACTTTATAATACATCAATAAAATCAATTTAGCCTCAAGTAAATAATGAAACATGTTTAATTTGGTTTAAATAATGCAAAAACAAAGTGTTGGAGAAGAAAGTAAAAGTGCAATATGTGCTATGTAAGAAAACTAACATTTCAGTTCCTTGCTCAGAACATGAGAACATATGAAAGCTGGTGGTTCCTTTTAACATGAGTTAAATATTCCCATGTAAGAAGTTTTAGGTTGTAGTTATTATAGGAATTATAGGACTATTTCCCTCTATACCATACCATTTGTATTTCATTAACCTTTGACTATTGGATGTTCTTATAGGCACTTTAGTATTGCCAGTATAACAGTATAGCTTCCGTCCCTCTCCTCGCTCCTCCCTGGGCTCGAACCAGCAACACAACAACAATTAGCGCGCGCTAACTAGCTAGCCATTTCACTTCGGTTACACGAGCCTCATCTCGGGAGTTGATAGGCTTGAAGTCATAAACAGCGCAATGCTTGATGCACAACGAAGAGCTGTTGGCAAAACGCACGAAAGTGCTGTTTGAATGAATGTTTATGCGCCTGCTTCTGCCTACCACCGCTCAGTCAGATACTTGTATGCTCAGTCAGATTACATGCAACGCAGGACACGCTAGATAATATCTAGTAATATCATCAACCATGTGTAGTTAACTAGTGATTATGATTGATTGTTTTTTATAAGATAAGTTTAATGCTAGCTAGCAATTTACCTTGGCTTACTGCATTCACGTAACAGGCAGTCAGTCTCATTGTGGAGTGCAACGAGAGAGAGGCATGTCGTATTTGCGTTGGACTAGCTAACTGTAAGGTTGCAAGGATGGATCCCCCGAGCTGACAAGGTGAAAATCTCTCGTTCTGCCCCTGAACAAGGCAGTTAACCCGTCATTGAAAATAAGAATGTGTTCTTAACTGACTTGCCTAGTTAAATAAAGGTGTAAAAATAAAAATACATTTAAATCGGCAAATCGGCGCCCAAAAATACCGATTTCCGATTGTTATGAAAACTTGAAATCGGCCCCAATTAATCGGTCGACCTCTACTAAGAACAGCAGCTGCAAACAGTCTCCTAACCCTAACCCTGTCCCTGTGGCCAGGGTACATGAAGAGGTAACGTTGTGTCTCCATAGTCCATTTGTTTGTGTTAGAAGAAAATAATGGGATCACATTTGTTTTATATTCAAACTTGGGCTGACTAGGCTACCAAAATGATTAACTGGAATGAATTAAACACAATAGCTGACATAGACTGGGTATTTTTTATTTATTAGGCTTATATTTGCATTAGGCAAGCCTACACAATGCAAACCTGCATAAAGCAAGCTCAGCTCTTAGAGTGCTATTGTCCAATCATGTTGCTTTCTCTCTGTCTGTGTATAGGTGACCCCCTCAGTCCTTCTTTAACAAATAATTCATATGAACAAGTACAAGGTTGCTGCAATTGGACAGGGTTTCCGTCCTCCCCGAGGCCAGGAGTTTGTTTAAAAACATGTGACCTGATTAGAATAATTCTGGTCCCATCATAGGCCATATCTGGTTAGGTAACCAGATCAGGAAAAACTACGGGCCCCAGGATCAAATAAAATAGTTTGCCCCACCACTCTGGAACCTGTGGTGTCACCTCTGGTTCAAGACAGAAGGACAGAATGGTTGACTCCACTCTCCTGTGTGGTTGTGTCTCTGTGAAAGGCTCACACCTTCCAATCAGAAGTGTCATGCTGCGATACTGACTCAGCGCACTGTAGCTGGAAATAAGCTAGTAATGACTAACGGTCACACTTAACCACCACTCAAGCAAAATATGCACACAATGTAGCTACATCAGTTTTCTACACCATGTGCTGTGCTTCAATACACTGTTGTTTGAGATGACATCAACTCTGAAGGGAATCATGGTAGCCAGACATGATTGGGACCACACATACTAAGACATTGGCATGCATGTCCACACAGGGTGAGTTTGGGGAGGCGTGTGTTGGGGTACAGCAGTTTGGTGATGGGGACAGGAGAGAAAGGAGTGGGTCTATCCCTCTGACAGATGGCCCAGCAGAGGCACTGATCACTCTTTACTCTCCAACATGATGCACTGTTTAGTTTTATACGTTCTGCATTCTTATTCAAAATTACAGTATCTGGTAGAGCATTAATTGTACTTAATTGTGTACTTATACACAAGCTGCCTCATGCTACAGAAACAGGAGAGTTTTGACTCAGACAAGGCTACTACTTAGATATGAAGCGATGCATTTGACATAGATTGTTATTAGTAAGTTGTGGACCTCTGAATGCTTGGCTATGAAAAGCCAACTGACATCTACTCCTGAGATGTTGAACAGCTGCATCCTCAATAACCACTGTGGTTATTATTTGACCCTACTGCACTCTTATAATCTCCTACCGGAACAGCTAGAAGAGGACTGGCCTCCCTTCAGAGCTTGGTTCCTCTAGGTTTTGTCCTAGGTTCCTGCCTTTCTAGGACATTTTTTTATAGCCGCTTGCTCTTTGGGCTTTTAGGCTGGGTATCTGTAAAGCACTTTGTGACAACTGCTGATGTAAAAAGGGCTTTATAAAATACATTTTATTGATTAAAATTGTATGGATTGTTCACTGAGATTTTGTGCTGGCCACATGTGGTACAACTGCCTTATTTCCTATGATAGACTATAGGTAGAGGGAATCAGAAGACTATTTTGTCTGAATGAGATACTTTTACAACTCTAGGATGGACGTATCCAATCGTCTTTTTCTGTTGCTAAAAGAGTTTGCTAATGTGGTTATTGGTAGTATTGATGGTAATAATCACAGTATAAATGACCATAGCAGAAGTGATGAAACTAAATGTCTGTCTTTGTGTTCATCATTTAATAATTAGTTATGTTAATTAATTCAAGTTAAATGAATAAATTACAATACATATTGTGTGCTTTGTGTGCAAATACAGGCACACACACACAACCCTGACTGTCTTTAATCGCCCACATTCCATTAATCAGCTAGTTTCTTTACTGCTGAGGTCCTGAGCAAGCACTGTACAAATATAGCATTTGAAAAGAGGGGCCCAGTAGCATAGGAGGTAAGGAGGCCTCACGTAGCCTTACCTCCAAAATCACATTGTTGTCACACCTGGTTCTCCATGAGGCTAGACATCCTGGTCTCATAGACTAGATGTAACATAGTAAACCTGCTTCTCTTTACTATGCTATGTCTACCTATGCTATGTCTACCCATTTACTATGCTATGTCTACCCATGAGTCCAGGTATGACTAGAGGTATAGTAGCACTGTCTCTCAGAGTGTACTACCCTAACCCACCACACCCTCACTCTCCTGCGACCAAATAGAAAAAATAGTATTGGATTCTCATCCATTTGCAATATGGGAATAAACAGTGGCGCTGACCCAGCACTTTTGAGTTAATGAGCTCCGTTGCTACAGAATCCCAATCCCATGTAGTCCCCATCACTTTTGAGTTATTGAGCTCCTTTGCTACAGAATCCCAATCCCATGTAGTCTCCATCACTTTTGAGTTAATGAGCTCCTTTGCTACAGAATCCCAATCCCATGTAGTCTCCATCACTTTTGAGTTAATGAGCTCCTTTGCTACAGAATCCCAATCCCATGTAGTCTCCATCACTTTTGCAGTCTCTTTTAGCTGCAGCAGATAAGGCTAGAGAGAGGCGGGCATTTTGAAGTCTGTGCTGCTTTGTGACTGGCTGAGGAGAGGAGCAGGAGTGTATTGAGCCCACTGAGACTGGTGTCGGCGATGGGGATCTGCCCCCAGCTACAACCATGCACTAAGCCTCTGCTACCACTTACACACACAAAGTGTCAATCCCACTGGCACAGCTAGATTGTCGCTCTGTGTTACTGTGTTTGAAGTGGTAAGTTAATGGCAATGAATGTGCATTCTCAATACTCAGCTAGAGGCATTTCTTTCCCATCATCTTGACTTGATTCCATGAATTCCATCCATGATTCCATAGAATCACATTTTTAGTTGATTTAATCAAAAGTCTGAATTAATTAGCCTCCTACTTTACCAATCTGCTTTTTCTGCAATTCAGAGAACATGATATTCACTGCACCACTACCATACCACCTTTATAACCACAACTACATGTACTGTAAGGTGGGAAGTAATATTTACCAGTAATAATACAATACACCTGACCTTGGTTGTACTTGAAGGCAGTATGGTGAAGCAAGTAAGGAAGGAGGTCCTGTCTTCCTCTGGAGTAAGTAAGATGTACTGACTGCTCTTATTAAGCCTATGCTCTACACCTTTGTATCTGTACCAACAAATGTCAAATAAAGGCTGGTAAATGTGAGGGGTCTGCCAGTGGATTCAGAGTAAATCACACAGCCCTTGCAGCAATAAAGCAACACACGCACGCAAAGGCGCGCGCGCACACACACACACACACACACACAGTCGTGTGCTGATCCCTGTGACCGTATCTGCAAAGGTGTAGTCAGGGGCAGATTGCCCATCTGGCAATTCTGGCAAATGCCAGATGGGCTGGACCATATTTTAAGTTGGGTGGGCTTGTTGAAATTGACACACACACAAAATATATATTTTTATATAAAAAATAAATGTTTACATGGCTTGCACCCATATTTTCTGATGAGCTGAGGTCACACAAACTCATATTCAAAGTCAAACGTGGCATCAGCAAAAAGACATGCTCCAACTCAGTCATTAGACAGCCAAGATCATGGATCATTAAAATTGGCACCAGTGCCTATTAACGTACAAAGAACACATTCTACAATGTCGTCTCACTCAAAACTTCATATTTTTTGGGGCAGATAAAAATAGCACTATCCTCATGATTCCTGTACTGAAAGTGTCTGCCCTGCTCCTGTGCATGATTGCCTGGGGCTTGCTGCATTTGGTTCATATAACATTTGAAAATGCAATTGCGGGAAAAGCAGTTTAGGAAGCTTTGTCCCCTTGTCCCTGACGAAGAGAGGAGGGTCTCCGCTTTCTGTAGGTATAATGTTTATGTCTCAACTCTCAATATTCAACTCAATAGCAACTATTTTACAAACAAGATATTTGATAACTCTTTGCGTTATGACATTGCTAGGGCATAGGCCTTCTCGTGGGTAGAAGCCTTCAACTGCAACATTTCTTTAGGACATTACATTTACTGTTGGATGAATACATGGCTACTAGCAGTGGGTATTATGTTTAGAATTTGCGATCAAGTTAATGTGTTTTGAGTTTCCTTTTTCTCAGGTATTGAACCCCAAATTAATTAGCCTATGATATTAGTGCACATAAAAATATAGGCCTATGTATATAATTATTGAAGCCCCAAAATAATTTGACAGTAAAATATAGCAGCTATAGTCTAACTGTCAAGCCAAAATTCATGACAATCAATGGAATAGCTTGCACATCAAAATATCTTGAATCATGCATTCCTGCTTGGACATGTTAGATGAGAAAACGTATTTCTTGAGTCTATTTATTACACTTCTTAATAAAGCACTATGAATGAATAAAGCACTATGAAGCACTATGATTCAGTCAGGGAACACATATGACAGGCACTAATCTAACACAAGTCGTTAGCTTGGCTTTTATAACGTACAAGGCTCAGACAGACAGGCGGGCAGGCGGCCCAGTGGTGAGTTGTATCTCCAGTGGTGTTTTTACATATTGAATTCGTTTTAAACATAAGCTGATTTTAAAAAAGAGGAGTAGGACAATGTCTCGCCAGTCACTGGTACAGAAATGGTTGCGAAACGCTGTACTGTAATGCCAGTGATGTGTGTCAGCACTACTGCCTGTGTCTAAGTGTGGGGATATGGTGTGTGTGTATAGCTGGTAGCCTGGTGGGGGGGGGGGGGGGTAAATGCATGTGCTGAATTCTTGTCCCAGTATGCCCCTGGGTGCAGTAATGGAAAAACGTGATGGATGTCTCCAGAAAGCCCTGGCACACTCCTCTTGGCTCCAATCCAACTCCAAATACTTGTGTCCTGAGCTCAACGCACAACCTGATCTTTATGACAAATGGCTTTTTAGAGGGCCTTTTACAACCTTGCTCCGTTTCTCCAAATAAAAACATGAATACTGAAATAAAATTAAATACAGTAATGTCATATCCAGTAAAACCGATTTCATCCTCATGAATGTTTTAGGCCAAACATGGACCTATCTTGCTTGTTAGAACCTCATAAAGCTCTTTAAATCAGGGCTGTAAAAGCTTGTTATCTTCCTCCCGGCTGGAGGCCTCTCTCAGCCAGAACAGATCTCTGCCACCCTGACTCACAGCATGGATCACCCCCTGCCCAAAATAACAACTACTGCCCATCAGTTATCAGTTGTTAATACTGCCTAACACATTTGTGTTTATCAATTTAGGGCTAATAGGGTTGCTCCTTCCTGTCGGCTCAGATCTATCATGATGGGCAGTGAACTGGGGTTATCTGGATGCCTCGCAGACAAGGACAAGAGTGTAGCTGCCAGAGTTGGTCTCTGATTTGAACATAGAGGGGTGATGTAATGTTTATCGCTTCTTTAACCCCTGCTCTTACTTTATCCGGGAGACCAACTCTGATTAGTGATGCGTACAAGGTTTAACATCCCCTAACAGAATGCCCAGCATATATATATATCTATCTCTCTCTCTCTCTCTCTCTCTCAAATAGATAATAAACAAAGTGCAATAAACAGTGTTGTAAAGATATGCAAATAGTTAAAATAAAAAAGGGAAAATAAATGAACACCTTAAATAAACACCTTTTTGATTTGAACTATTTGCATATCTTTACAACACTGTTTATTTCACTTTGTTTATTATCTATTTGATTTGCTTTGGCAATGTAGACATGTTTCCCATGCCAATAGAACCCTTTGAATTGAGTATGGATTGTAATTTACAATTATGTTTGTTCTTCACTGGTTGCCTTTTTCACGTGGCAACAGGTCACTAATCTTGCTGCTGTGATGGCACACTGGTATTTCGCCCAAAATTTGATTTGTTTTCAAATTCTTTGTGGGGTCTGTGTAATCTGAGGGAAATATGAGTCTCTAATATGGTCATACATTTGGCAGGAGGTTAGGAAGTGCAGCTCAGTTCCTATCTCATTTTGTGGGCAGTGTGCACATAGCCTGTCTTCTCTTGAGAGCCAGGTCTGCCTATGCCGGCCTCTCTCAATAGCAAGGCTATGCTCATTGAATCTATATATAGTCAAAGCTTAATTTTGGGTCAATCACAGTGGTCAGGTATTCTGCTGTTGTTTTTTTGTTAAATCTTTCAAATGAATCAAGTAATTATCTTTTAGTTTTGGTTGGGTCTAATTGTGGTGTTGTCCTGAGGCTCTGTTCATGTTTGTGAACAGAGCCCCAGGACCAGCTTGCTCAGGGGACTCTTCTCCAGGTTCATCTCTTTGTAGGTGAGATTGCTTCATTTAGGTGGTTGTGGAATTTAAGGTAGTTGGGGTTATTTTCTGGATTTTGATAATTATCGGGTATCGGCCTAATTCTGCTCTGCCTGCATTATTTGATGTTTTACTTTGTACACAGGGGATACCTTTGCAGATTTCTGCATACAGAGTCTCAATTTGGTGTTTGTCCCATTTTGTGAATTATTGGTTGGTGAGTGGACCCCACACCTCACAACCATAAAGGATAATGGGTTCTATAACTGATTCAAGTATTTTTAGCCAGATCCTAATTGGTATGTCGAATTATAAGTTTGTTTTGATGGTGTAGAAGTTGTTCACAGCTTTGTGGAAGTTACCACAAGATCCCTCTCTCCCTCCCTCCCTCCCTCTCTCCCTCCCTCCCGCCCTCCCTCCCTCCCTCCCTCCCTCCCTCCCTCCCTCCCTCCCTCCCTCCCTCCCTCCCTCTCTCTCTCCCTCCCTCCCTCCCGCCCTCCCTCCCTCTCTCCCTCCCCCTCTCTCTCTCTCCCTCCCGCCCTCCCTCTCTCCCTCCCTCCCTCCCTCCCTCCCTCCCTCCCTCCCTCCCTCCCCTCCCTCCCTCCCTCCCTCCCTCCCTCCCTCCCTCCCTCCCTCCCTCCCTCCCTCCCTCTCTCCCTCCCTCCCTGTGAGTAAGACAGGAAAATCTCCATAATCGTTCTGCCCTTGTTCTGTGGGCACAGCTGGATTGCAAAAATGTTTTTCTGCCACCACTTCTGTAAATCAAAGATTAACTTAATCTTTTCAAATGGTTAGCACACAATGTACATTTATACCCCCACTCATCAGCCTCCCTATCCACCTGCTCAAAACATTAAAGGAAATGCCATCCCTAACTCAAAATGTCGAAGTGTAAACGACATCACGCTGCTTGCTTAGCAAGTACCACTTCCTCCTGATTCGGCTCATACCGATGCACAAACCAGGGACCTCTGACTCGCAAACATACGCATCTCACCCAGAAGTACCACCAAAAAATGAGCTAATTGGCAGCGTAAGTGGAGACACAAGACGTCTGAGTGGCAAACTTCAGATCCTAAACATGGTGGAACCTGCCTTTTCACCTCACCTCTTACTCTCACCATCATGTTTACAGTCAAGTCAAGCAAAATATAAATGTTCTTCCTATGAATGGAGGTGTAGGACTTGTGCCTCTCTCATTTTTTCTTGGAGCAGTAGTCAATCATGATCAGATTAATTATTTAACAGAAAACCTCTTTCACCCCTGCCCACCCAAACAACCCCATAGGTCTTGTGTCATGCACCATAGGGTCAGCAAAACACATTAGTAACACCGACACCCAACAGACCATGTGACTCAACAGTCAGACACCTACGGTCAACGACTGTCTTCTCCATTAATGTGGAGATAAGAAATTATCTTATGATGACACTTGAGTTAGATTAGTCTCCCTTTGAAGACCGCTTGAAGACCGCTTGAAGACCGCTTGAAGACTGTTTGAAGTACTTGAGCAATTTGGAAGTTATACGATTAGGTGTGAAAATCATGTACCATTTAAAACATGGTAATGTATGCATGGTTTTAAGACAAGTCTCTGGTGACTTGTTCGACTTGCTTCAAATTCACTAAGCAAAGACACTAGCTATTTGGAGTGAATCTTGTTTACAGTACACCCAATAGACTGAGAGCATCCTTATATTATACTATGGTGTTTGCTTCCAGCAAACTGACAGGTGGCATTTAACAAATATAATATCTCTCAGTGAGTGTATAGTGCAAAAAAGGGATTGCATGAATTCTATTTTTGTTGGCAAGCATAATTTCTACATGATCGGAGCTGCGTGAGGAATAAAGTTCCATATTAAAAATCTGACAGCTTTTGGTAGGTGAAAACATATGGGTGGAAGTTATATGAAGGTCATTTAATAGGCTAGAACCGACACAGCCGTTTGAAATCCATAAACTGGAGTGAACAAGGAGGGGACACCTTTTTGGATTGGAATGCAGCCCCAGAGCCACCTCCTCACATCTTCTCTTGTCCAAGTGGATCAGTTTGGCCCATGTGAGAGTGATAATGACAGACAGGCTGACCGCTCCAGTGGCCCCGTGCAGGGTGAGAGGGAGGAGGGTGATGGAATGGTGAGTTGGAGAACTGACTGCCCGCCAAGCCTATGAGACTGTGCCTGCGCCTGCGGGGCAGTGGGTCCTGGAGGGAGCCCAGATGGACTATAAAAGGAGCTTCCCTTAATTCAGTTAGACACCAGTTGGTCTGAAGGGAACGGTCTGAGGGGGTGGAGGAGAATGCTGTGGAGAAGGCCGGGTTTAGCCTGAGGTAAAAGAGAGAGAGAAGGGCTTGGACGAGAGGCCTGGCAAAAAGACCTGCTAACTTCAGGTTGGTTTGGGAATGTATGCTCAGTTTCAGCTACTGTACAAGCAAGGACAGAAATGGATGTGACGATTGAGCTATCTGTAACTGAAACTCTATTCTCCTGGTCAGATTGGGCGGTGGTGGTGGTGGGGGGGGTTGTGCTCTTACACATTGAAATGACAGCTGCTAATGGCATATAGTGTAGGTGAGCATGTTATTTTTTTGTATTTTCCTGTTCCAAGAAGTGAAATAGGCGAAGGCTGGTGTTTCAGATTGGGACAAAAACTGACTAACATAAGGACGTTAAAATGTAATCACAAATTCATAGTGCTCACAAACTCCATCCATGAGCACTGAAAGGATGTACCTCAACATTCCCTCTCTTGCCTCCTTTGTTTCATTGCCAGACAGCTGACTCCTATTCTCTACTGATTCTCTTCCACTCTAAACTCTTACTTCCACTCCAACAATGCAGCCTATGGGAGCAGCCTGCTTCTTCCTGAAGCTATTGGGCCATAATGGCTGAGAGTTGCCTTGGAGCAGCAGAGGTGGACAGAGAAACCCCTCTGACTACAATCATTACCACAGAGCTGTGTGGGGCAACTCTGGACAAGCACAGAGGCCTGGAATTGTTCTATTTCCTCCAGGCACTGGCAGCCTACGTAACTGAAGACCCTGTGGCTTTAAAAAAAAAGTTGAATAGTCCAGCCTTCCATTGTCAGAATAACACATTTTGACAGCCATGTTCCCCCTAAGGACGGCAAGAGCAAATGATCGCAGACATTTGCTACTGTACATGGTTTAATTTAAAGTAGAATGAAAATGTATATTAAATAACTTGCTATGCTGCTCTTTCCTGGGCTGACACGTTTACCTGCAATGGTACACTCTAATATTAATCACACCCCAATACTATATAAGAAAATAACAAGGGTACTAAATCCAGTGTCAACTTGTACATGTATAGTGAAAAGCAATAAAAGGCTATTTCAATCTAAAAATGAAGCCTTTCTCTGTAGCAACCATTCACATATCCCATCCATGCAAATCACAGAGCCAGATAAGTATCACTGTTTTCCACCTGTCAACCTGGCAGCCTGTCATTACTACTTTGCAGGTTCTGACTGCTGTGGCTGTTACTGGGGACACACAACAGTGGATAAGAGAGGAGGGGAGCTATAACACAGCACAACATCTACAATCAAACTGAGCTGTCATTACAGCGCCACACTGATTATACTTTTGTAAGCCTTGAGTCCCACTTATATCGGATTGACAGCAGTGGATCTCCATAGTGCTACCCCCAAGCAGGTAGAGCCTGTGATTTGCTGGCCCTGATCAGCTGACTGCGTTCCCTGGATCTCCATAGTGCTACCCCCAAGCAGGTAGAGCCTGTGATTTGCTGGCCCTGATCAGCTGACTGCGTTCCCTGGATCTCCATAGTGCTACCCCCAAGCAGGTAGAGCCTGTGATTTGCTGGCCCTGATCAGCTGACTGCGTTCCCTGGATCTCCATAGTGCTACCCCCAAGCAGGTAGAGCCTGTGATTTGCTGGCCCTGATCAGCTGACTGCGTTCCCTGGATCTCCATAGTGCTACCCCCAAGCAGGTAGAGCCTGTGATTTGCTGGCCCTGATCAGCTGACTGCGTTCCCTGGATCTCCATAGTGCTACCCCCAAGCAGGTAGAGCCTGTGATTTGCTGGCCCTGATCAGCTGACTGCGTTCCCTGGATCTCCATAGTGTCGCTTTCTCAGTTGATGGCATTTGCTTAGTGAACAACTTTGAGCTTCCAGATTTTTCCAATATAGAACCCCAAAAATGTATATAAGACAGCAGGCTAAATGTTTAGCTAACCCATGTATTATCTTAAACATCGACGACGACTAAAATACCAAATAATAATAAAATACCAAAGACTGTATTGACAAAGTGGCTGGTAGATTTCAAGACGTTCAAGAAGTGGCTGGTAGATTTCAAGACGTTAAGCATCGGAACACAGAGCAGATTGGCTACAGTATTCCTCCACTCGTTAGCCCTCCTCCAACAGAGAGTGAGAGGGAAGAAGGGAACAGCCTCCCATCCTCTGTCATCCCAGCTTTAATAGCCCATCGCCAGGGAGAGCACAATCCGCATGCAGCAAGCCGTTACAATGCGCTAGGATAATCGGCATAGAACTCCCATATTATTCATTACAATCCAGCTGACATGATCCATACCTCACTGCAAATGGCCCATCCAAAACCATTACCATGGGCTTGTATAAATATTTTACAAGTGTGAACAAGCGGAATCGCACTGGGCCGTGCCAGATGAATTGCCACAATAAATATGAATTTCCTTTTGCACCAGTGTTATCCTTTAATACATATCTCAGAAGGTAAATTGGCTTCAGCAATCGCAATCCATTAAGCCTTTTGCATCAACAATTCTACATTTGCCACCAAGTTCACCCACTGTGGGAGGAACGTGATTTGTAGGACAATAGAGGCATGACTTGTTTTTGTCTGCTTAAAAAAGAAAATCTAATTCTATACAGGCATAATGGATTTGGTTATCGGAGCACAGAAACCTCACTAAGCTATTATCTAACACTTTGTCCACTCTGGTGGAAAGAATCTCCTGAGGAATGATTCATGTGATTAACTATACCCTGCTTTTGCATCCTCAGGCATCCTAAAACTGGTCCAACACTGTACGCCACACAAAAATGAATGTTTTGCATAATCTTTTCTCTAATATTTTTATGTGATTGACCTGAAGGATTACTGTACAGATGAAATGATATGTTCTGATGGTTTATTCCTTTGTACAGTCTTAGTCCACCTTTGTTGCTTATCATTAATACTGCAGCTCACCATTGTTGGCCACCGGCCTCCCATTCATCGATACACCTTTTAATTGTGAAAGCAATTACTGGGAGTTTTGCTTTGTGATCTGTTGAATTTCAATGGCCTTTTATTTACGGGATCAGTCCTCACACCTTACAATTTTCTCAAATGTACTCGCTGCTAATGCAT
The DNA here is from genome assembly GCF_021184085.1 of Oncorhynchus gorbuscha. Taxonomy (NCBI): domain Eukaryota; kingdom Metazoa; phylum Chordata; class Actinopteri; order Salmoniformes; family Salmonidae; genus Oncorhynchus; species Oncorhynchus gorbuscha. Next base: position 10,806,519 of record NC_060180.1, on the reverse strand, counting down.
AGTGACGGGGTCACATACAAGCAGAAAGTCTCCTAGGTGCTTGTTTATCAGAAGAGGTTGGAATACATAATGGTAGGAATGTAGGAATGCAACAGGGGAGGTGATTTTACCCATGCTAGGCTACTTTATTCCGCTAAACTAAACGCCCACCTCGGCTCCTGCAGAGTTCACACAAACTGTACAGTATGTGGAGTAGCGCGACTTCCTGATGTTGTGACAGAGCGGGTTGGTGCTGAGTGCTGCTAAGCCCCCTCTTTCCCTTCCTGACAATTTGAACGTAGCATGGCGATGTCTCCAGTGATCAGCCTTCACACTTTTCACTCCTGCGTGGGAGAGGCTGTGCTTAAAGGAATCTGCAGAAATACGACTCTCGCTGTGTTTCAGTGAGGAGGACTGAAAGGGGATAGAATAGTTCTGCTGCTCACAAAGCCCTGTTCCGTTTAGAACATGTGTTTGATATGAAACGGCACAGCATCACAACGTAACATGTGGCATTCACCTGTTACTGACTCCTGACAGGTTCATCTGAAGTGGAGTCTGTTGTAGGACCTGACTGACTACATGTACCTGCATTGCTTGCTGTTTGAGGTTTTAGGCTGGGTTTCTGTACAGCACTTTGTGACATCAGCTGATGTAAGAAGTGCTTTATAAATACATTTGATTGAAGTAAATTTGATGTACATAGTTCATAGTTTAGTTAAAAAACTACAAATGCATATGTCCATTGTTACGGAAGTAATGTTAAAATCTGGACTGAGACTGATAGGCTAGCTAAGTGATAGTTAGTTAAAAGGTACGAGACCTAAACGGTGTAACTTGTTAAAGCTTATTAAACCTCGTTAAAGATATACTACATGACCACAATTATGTGGACACCTGCTTGTCGAAAATCTAATTCCAAAACCAAGGCCATTAATATGGAGTTGGTCCCCCCTTTGCTGCTATAACAGTCTGCACTCTTCTGGGAGGGCTTTCCACTAGATGTTGGAACATTGCTGTGGGGACTTGCTTCCATTCAGCGACAGGAGCAGTAGTGAGGTCGGGGACTGATGTTGGGCGATTAGGCCTGGCTCACAGTCAGCTCTGTGCATGCCAGTCAAATTCTTCCACACTGACAAACTATTTCTGTATGGATCTTGCTTTGTGAACAGGGGCATTGTCATGCTTAAACAGGAAAAGGCCATCTCCAAACTGTTGCCACAGAGCTGGAAGCACACAATTGTCTAGAATGTTGATTCATACCGTAGCATTAAGATTTCCATTCACTGGAACTAAGGGGCCCGAACCATGAAAAACAGCCCCAGGCCTTTATTCCTCCTCCACTAAACATTACAGTTGGCACTATGCATTGAAGCAGGTAGTGTTCTCCTTGCACCTGCCAAACCCATATTTGTCTGTTGGACTACCAGATGGTGAAGTGTGATTCATCACTCCAGAGAACGTTTCCACCGCTCCAGAGTCCAATGACGGCAAGCTTTACACCGCTCCAGCCGACACTTGGCATTGCGCATTGTGATCTTAGGCTTGTGTGAGGCTGCTCGGCCGTGGAAACCCATTTCATGAAGCTCCCGACGATCAGTTCTTGTGCTGACGTTGCTTCCAGAGGCAGTTTGGAACTCAGTAGTGAGTGTTGCAACCGAGGACAGACAATTTTTACGCGCTACATGCTTCAGCACTTGGTGGTCTCGTTCTGTGAGCTTGTGTGAACTACCATTTCACGGCTGAGCCATTGTTGCTCCCAGACGTTTCCACTTCACAATAACAGCATTTACAATTGACCGGGGCAGCTCTAGCAGGGCAGAAATGTCACAAACTAACTTGTTGGAAAGGTGGCATCCTATGATGGTGCCATGTTGACCGTCACTGAGCTCTTCAGTTAGGCCATTCTACTGACAATGTTTGTCTATGTTATACACCAGTCAGCAACGGTTGAGGCTGAAATAAGACATTCCACAAATTTGAAGGGTGGTCCCCATACTTTTGTATATATAGTGTATGACAAGTTGTGATCATGAGCCTCCTACATCTGTCATAAAGTGTCTGCGTCGAATTGTTTTGCTTTATGCTATTTAAAGCTATTCTTCCAGACACAAACGAATGGTAGTGATAAAACGATTAATAGTTTCTAATGTAGATATGGATTACAAGGCGACTGAGGGCTCAAATGACAGTGAGAGGTGGAGTCCCCATGTGGTAGGAGTTCAGCGGTGCACTAACAACTGACCCATAGGGTTTGAGTCTGCATAGTGAGCTCACCCTTGAAATTATCTGAATACCTACTCTCTACATACCCATTGACCCAGGAGATTTATACTTTTGCCTTTCTCCATTATGTGAAGATGTATGAATTACACAATTGAAGGTCTTTATACATTCAAGCACAACTTTTTATGCATTCATAACGTGAAATCAAATACGCAGGTTTTATTCCTCAGAATAGAAAGTGCACTGTACTATAGATCAGCATTGGTGTCAATTCCATTTAAATTCAAACCACATTTTTCTGCATTGAAGAGAATTTGAATTAGAATTTTGGTGTACTTCCTGAATTTACTGGAATTTAAATGGAATTGACACGAACCCTGCTATAAATGTATCTCCTGTAGTGGATACAATGCTGCAGTACATGAAATCAGATCTCATAAAGATACATTGGCAGATAATGTGTTTTCCCTCTATGCTGGTCCAGGGCAGAATTAAATTGAATTGAAATTCAATCTGTCTTTCTGAGGTCTAATACTGTACATATTGATAGTATCTTCCTGCCAGCCAGGACCTCTATACAAGGCGGTGTCAGAAGAATGCCCCAAAAATTGTCAAAGACTCCAGCCACCCAAGTCATAGACTGTTCTCTCTGCTACGACAAGAGCTACCTGAGCGCCAAGTCTAGGTCCAACAGGCTCCTTAACAGTTTCTACCCCCAAACCATAAGACTGGTGAACAGTTCATCAAATGGCTACTCGGACTATTTGCATTGACCCCTTTATTTTATTACTATTATTATTTTTTAAAAAAATTTTTCACTGACTCTCTTGCATTGGCTCTATGCACACTCACTGGATTTTAACCACACACTCACACATACTACACCGACACTCCAACACACACACGGACACGCACACAAACATGCATATTGACGACACACACACACACACACACACACACACACACACACACACACACACACACACACACACACACACACACACACACACACACACACACACACACACACACACACACACACACACACACACACACACACACACCTTCACATACTGTACGCTGCTGCTACTCTCTGTTTAGTATCTATGCATAGTCACTTTACCCCTACCTACATGTACATATTACCTCAATTACTCTGACCAATCCATACCCCTGCACATTGACTCCATACCAGTACCTCTTGTATATAGCCTCATTAGTGTTATTTTATTGTGTTGCTATTTTCTTTTTAGCTTATTTAGCACATTTTCCTTAATTACTTTTTAAAAAAAATTACTCTGCATTGTTGGTTAAGGGCTCATAAGTAGGGCGGCAGGTAGCCTAGTGATTAGAGTATTGGACAAGAAACCGAAAGGTTTTAACTTCCGGTGCCGACAGAGATGGCCGCCTCGCCTCGCGTTCCTAGGAAACTATGCAGTATTTTGTTTTTTTACGTGTTATTTCTTACATTGGTACCCCAGGTAATCTTAGGTTTTATTACCTACAGTCGGGAGGAACTACTGGATATGAGAGCAACGTCAACTCACCATCTTTACGACCAGGAATACGACTTTCGCGAAGCGGATCTTCTGTTTTGCCCACCATCCAGGATAATTGATCGGATCCCAGCCGGCGAACCAAAACAACGACACCGTAAAAGGGGCAGACGAAGTGGTCTTCTGGTCAGGCTCCGGAGACGGGCACATCGCGCACCGCTCCCTAGCATACTACTCGCCAATGTCCAGTCTCTTGACAACAAGGTTGATGAAATCCGAGCAAGGGTAGCATTCCAGAGAGACATAAGAGACTGTAAGGTTCTTTGCTTCACGGAAACATGGCTCACTCGAGACACGCTATCAGAGTCGGTACAGCCAGCTGGTTTCTTCACGCATCGTGCTGACAGAAACAAGCATCTTTCTTGTAAGAAGATGGGTGGGGGGGTATGTCTTATGATTAACGAGACGTGGTGTGATCATAACAACATACAGGAACTCAAGTCCTTCTGTTCACCTGACTTAGAGTTCCTCACAATCAAATGTCGACCGTATTATTTACCAAGAGAATTCTCTTTGATTATAATCACAGCCGTATATATTCCCCCCAAGCAGACACATCGATGGCCCTGAACAAACTTTATTTGACTCTCTGTAAACTGGAAACCACATATCCTGAGGCTGCATTCATTGTAGCTGGGGGTTTTAAAAAGGCTAATCTGAAAACAAAACTCCCTAAATTCTATCAGCATATCGAATTGTGCTACCAGGGCTGGTAAAACCCTGGATCATTGTTAATCTAACTTCAGCGACTCATATAAGGCCCTCCCCCGCCCTCCTTTCAGAAAAGCTGACCACGACTCCATTTTGTTTCTCCCTTCCTGTAGACAGAAACTTAAACAGGAAGCACCCGCGCTCAGTTCTGTTCAACGCTGGTCCGACCAATCTGATTCCACAATTCAAGATTGATTTGATCACGTGGATTGGGATATGTTCCGCATTGCGTCAAACAACAACATTGACGAATACGCTGATTCGGTGAGCGAGTTTATTGGCTAGTGCATCGGCAATGTCGTACCCACAGCAACTATTAAAACATTCCCAAACCAGAAACCGTGGATTGATGGCAGCATTCGCACAAAACTGAAAGCGCGAACCACTGCTTTTAACCAGGGCAAGGTGACCAGAAACATGACCGAATACAAACAGTGTAGCTGTTCCCTCCGCAAGGCAATCAAACAAGTTACACGTTAGTATAGAGACAAAGTAGAGTCGCAATTCAACGGCTCAGATACAAGAGGTATGTGGCAGGGTCTACAGTCAATCACGGATTACAAAAAGAAAACCGTCCCCGTTGCGGACTAGGATGTCTTGGACAGACTAAACATCTTCTTTGCTTGCTTTGAGGACAATACAGTGCCACTGACACATCCCGCTACCAAAACCTGCGGACTCTCCATCACTGCAGCCGACGTGAGTAAAACATTGAAACGTGTTAACCCTCGCAAGGCTGCAGGCCCAGACGGCATCTCGAGCCGCATCCTCAGAGCATGCACAGACCAGCTGGCTGGTGTATTTACGGACACATTTAATCAATCCCAGTCTGCTGTTCCCACATGCTTCAAGAGGGTCACCATTGTTCCTGTTCCCAAGAAAGCTAAAGTAACTGAGCTAAACGACTACCGCCCATGTCATCAAGAGAGGCTTTGAGAGACTAGTCAAGGACCATATCACCTCCACCCTACCTGACATCCTAGACCCACTCTAATTTGCTTACCGCCCCAATAGGTCCACAGAGGACGAAATCGTAATCACATTGCACACTGCCCTAACCCATCTGGACAAGAGGAATACCTATGTGAGAATGCTGTTCATCGACTACAGCTCAGCATTTAACCCCCTAGTACCCTCCAAACTCGTCTTGACCCCGCCCTGTACAACTTGGTCCTGGACTTCCTGACGGGCCGCCCCCAGGTGGTGAGGGTAGGTAAAAACATCTCCACCCCGCTGAAACCTCAACACTCTCTTTGGCTGGAAAAATTGCTGTGTTTTTCTGTGACTTGGTGGTGACCTAACATAATCGTTTGTGGAGCTTTTGCTGTAAAGCCTTTTTGAAATCAGACACTGTGGCTGGATTAACGAGAATTTTATATTTAAAATGGTGCCTAATACTTGTATGTTTGAGAAATGTGATTTATGAGATTTCTGTTGATTGAATTTGGCGCCCTGCAATTTCATTGGCTGTTGTATGTATAAGGTAGTTGTTGTGAAATTGTTAGGTTAGATTACTCGTTGGTTATTACTGCATTGTCGGAAAAAGATGCACAAGCATTTCGCTACACTCGCATTAACATCTGGTCACCATGTGTATGTGACAAATACAATTTGATTTGATTTGAAGGTGGCAAGATCGAATCCTCGAGCTGACAAGGTAAAAGAAGACTCTTTAGCTCCTTAAACAAGGCAGTTATCCTACCTTTCCTAGGCCGTCATTGAAAATAAGGATTTGTTCTTAACTGACTTGCCTACTTAAATAAAGGTTAAAAAAAGAAAGAAAAATAAGCATTTCACGGTAAGGTGACCTGTTGTATTCGGCGCATGTGAGAAATACAATTTGATATGATTATCCAGAAGTGCTGAGTCTACCTTAGAGCAATACAAAGGGGTGTGTCTCAACAGCCCAGCCTTGAGTTTACCTCAGCAATTTATCAGTCTGAATATGTTACTTTGTATCCAACACAATGGGAGCAGAGTATTTAGTATTTATTATAGGGTCCCCATTCAGGCAGAAGCTACTCTTCCTGGATTCCAAGAAGCATGAAAACAATTACATCACTACAAAACACAACAACATTCGAAATAAAACCATACATCATACAATAAATACTTTATTACATTATTACTCTTATTACAAATGTACGATATAAAATCCACAATACCACAACATTACAATGTGTGCGTGTAGAGTGTGTGTGTGCGTATGCATGTGTGTTTGTGTCTCTGTGTTGTGCCTTGAGGTATTGTTTTATTGTTTTTTTTAAATCCGATTTTACTGCTCGCTTGAGTTACTTGATGTGGAAGTGAGTTCCATGTAGTCATGGCTCTATGTTGTACTGCGCATTTCCCCTTAGTCTGTTCTGGACATAGGGACTGTGAAGAGACCCCTGGTGGCATGTCTGTATGTATGCATTTCTGAGCTGTGTGTTAGCTCTTTCAACAGACAGCTTAGTGCTTTCAACATGTCAATCAATACCTCTTACAAATGCAAGTAGTGATGCAGTCAATCTTTCCTCTACTTTGAGCCGGGACAGATTGAAATGCATGTTATTGATATTGGCCCTCTGTGTACATCTAAAAGTCTGTCGTGCGGCTGTGTTATGGGCCAACTCTAATTTGACTATGTTCTTCTTTGTGACACTTGACCATATAACTGGGCAGTAGTCCAGGTAGGGCTGGGCAGTATACAGTATTTTACTATATACCGGTATTGATGCACGGGCCAGTTTGGGTTTTTACTTTACCTTCTATAACGGTGTTTGGTATGTTAAATGTGATACGCCATGTGGCACATCCATTTGTATTGTTTACTCTGCTACTTGAGTCATATCTCTCTCTCTCTCTCTCTCTCTCTCTCTCTCTCTCTCTCTCTCTCTCTCTCTCTCTCTCTCTCTCTCTCTCTCTCTCTCTCTCTCGCCATGCCGCTGTCCACAAAGACCTAGTCCCACCCCCTGTTAATCAAGGAGCGCGTTTATTGTTGCTTGACCACGTGACAATGTTGTTCAGTCTGCATGCAGCACATTCAATGCAGCACATTCAACAATGTTGATGGAGACAATGTTATTTCCACTTTGATTGCAACATAAATCCACAAGCGTTCTATAATTACAATATTAGTTTGTTTGTTTCATCCGAAAACAGCTAGATTGTATTTTCTTAGCAAGTTAAGCTAAATTATGTTAGGCACTAATGCTAAACGCTACTAGCAAATACAAGTACTGAGGCAGATCAAACGTACAGTTGAAGTTGGAAGTTTACATGCGCCTTAACCAAATACATTTAAACTCAGTTTTTTACATTACCTGACATTTAATCCTAGCAAAAACATTCCCTGTCTTAGGTCAGTACTTTACTTTAAGAAGGTGAAATGTCAGAATAATAGTAGAGACAATGATTTATTTAAGCTTTTATTTCTTTCATAACATTCCCAGTCGGTCAGAAATGGACATACACTCAATTAGTAATTGGTAGCATTGCCTTTAAATTAATTAACTTGGGTCAAACGTTTCGGGTAGCCTTCCACAAGGATGAATTTTGGCCCATTCATCCTGAGAGCTGGTGTAACAGAGTCAGGTTTGTAGGCCTCCTTGCTCGCACATGCTTTTTCAGTTCTGCCCACATATTTTCTATGGGATTGAGGTCAGGGCTTTGTGATTGCCACTCCAATACCTTGATTTTGTTGTCCTTAATCCATTTTCCACAACTTTGGAAGTATGCTTGTGGTCATTGTCCATTTGGAAGATCCATTTGCAACCAAGCTTTAAATTCATGACTGATGGCTTGAAATGATGCTTCAATATATCCAAATAATTTTCATACCTCATGATGCCATCTATTTTGTGAAGTGCACCAGTTCCTCCTGCAGCAAATCACCCCCACAACATGATGCTACCACCCCCATGCTTCACGGTTGGTATGGTGTTCTTTGGCTTGCAAGCATCCCGCTTTTTCCTCCAAACATAACGATGGTCATTATGGCTAAACCGTTCTATTTTTGTTTCATCAGACCAGAGGACATTTCTCCAAAAAGAATGATCTTCGTCCCCATGTGCAGTTGCAAACTGTAGTCCGGCTTTTTTATGGCGGTTTTGAAGCAGTGGCTTCTTTCTTGCTGAGTGGCCTTTCAGTTTATGTCGATATAGGATTCGTTGTACTGTGGATATAGATGCGTTTGTACCGGTTTCCTCCAGCATCTTCACAAGGTCCTTTGCTGTTGTTCTGGGATTGATTTGCACTTCTTGCACCAAAGTATGTTCATCTCTAGGAGACAGAACCGTCTCCTTCCTAAGCGGTATGATGCTGCGTGGTCCCATGGTGTTTATACTTACGTACTATTGTTTGTACAGATGAACGTGGTACCATCAGACGTTTGGAAATTGCTCCCAATAATGAACCAGACTTATGGAGGTCTACAATGTTTTTCCTGAGGTCTTGGCTGATTTCTTTTGATTTTCCCATGATGTCAAGCAAAGAGGCACTGAGTTTGAAGGTAGGCCTTGAAATACATCCACGGGTACACCTCCAATTTACTCAAATTATGTAAATTAATCAGAAGCTTCTAAAGCCATGACATCATTTTCTGGATTTTTCCAAGCTGTTTAAAGGCACAGTCAACTTAGTGTATGTGAACTTCTGACCCACTGGAATTGTGATACAATGAATTTTAAGTGAAATAATCTATCTGTTAACAATTTTTGGAAAAAGTACTTGTGTCATGCACAAAGTAGATGCCCTAACCGACTTGCCAAAACTATAGTTTGTTAACAAGAAATTTGAGTAGTGGTTGAAAAACGAATTTTCATGACTCCAACCTGTATGTGTATGTAAACTTCAGACTTCAACTGTAGCTAGCTAATATAGCATGATACCAGTGCTGGTGGAGTTGTTGTTTGTGCAACGGTATCTTCTAAATCAAAGAGGAATATGCAAAGCATGAATATGTTGGCTACATGAATAAAGACAATGTAGCCAAAGATTATAGGGTCCCCTAGAAAACATTGAACATCACTTTGATTCATACCCTGTCACAGTAACTCGTCCATGGCATTTTCATTCGTTGTCATGTCAAACAACACTGTCTTCAAAGTGACCACCATTATTTATTTTCTAACTATAGAATTATATTCCCATGATTCCAAAAGTTCACCCAGGTGTTTTGATCTAAATCTCAATTGCAACATTTGGTTAAAAATAAGGCCTAGTTATTTTGCCCATATTGTGGCAGTGTGGAAAATATCTCAAATGAGGGTAGGAAATGCAGAAATTGATGGAAATGCAGGAATTTATTTTAGGTTGAAGTTGAATTGAAAGCATAAAATGGAGAAAGACCCACTGAAATAATTTAGAATATATGTGTTGCCTCCATAGGGTCACCCACTACTCATAAAGCAAATGTAGAACTTTTATGAATAAAAAACATCAAATACTGTCAAAAATTAGAAAAATACTATGATATAATATTTTGGCCATACTGCCCAGCCCTAAGTCCAGGTGTGCTAAAACTAAGGTCTGCAGGATTTGCTTAGTTGATTGTAATCTCAAGAAAGCAGAGCAGCGCTTTATCACAGCCAAGGGGCCAGTCTAGTGGTTAGAGTGTTGGGGCAGTAACTGAAAAGTTGCTGGATCGAATCCCCGAGCTGACACAGTAAAAATCTGTCGTTCTGCCCCTGAACAAGGCAATTAACCCACTGTTCCCCGGTAGGCTGTCATTGTAGATAAGAATTTGTTCTTAACTGACTTGCCTAGTTAAATTTTAAGTTTAAAAAAAACCCTCCCCATCTTAGCTACCGTTGCATCAACATGTTTTGACCATGTCAGTTTACAATCTAGGGTTACACCAAGCAGTTTAGTCTCATCAACTTGTTGACCTGCCACATTCTTTTTTTTAAATATTTAGATTAGTTTTGGGGTTTAGTGAAAGATTTGTCCAAAGTACAAAGCTTTTAGTTTTCGACACACAATATATAGGACTAGCTTATAACTTGCCAACAATTCTGGAACTGACTGCAGCTGTGTGATTTCACCTGTGGTACACTCTTAGAAAAAAATGTGGTATCTAGAACCAAAAATGGTTGTTTGGCCCTTTGAAGAACCCCTTTTGGTTCCAGGCAGAACCCTTTTTGGAACCCTTTTTCTTCTAAGAGTGTAGCTGATGTGTATAACGTTGAGTCATCGGTGTACATAGACACACAGGCTTTACTCAATGCTACTGGTAGGTCATTAGTAAAAACAATTCATGTCAGGGTCCAAGAGGAGTGCTGGAGATGAAAGGAAGGGTGTTTAATATGGAAGGAGAAAGAGACAGAGGGTGAAAACATTCCCTATTCAAACAGAATACATGAGGTTTTACCTTGGCTTCTGGTTGGCACATTATACTGTGAATGTTCCAACAAATAGAATGTGCCAAGCAGCGAGCTATTATTTTCACAAACAAAAAGTACATGTTAAAGCATATAAATTATGTTCCCTACTGTGATCACAACTTCTTGGCCACATCACATGAGACTACCCAGATCTACACTAGTCGAGTAAAACTATCAGCAGTTTGAAGCCATATTCCTGAGACAGATACGGGGTCTAATCAGTAATAGGCTCCTTGGAGTTGTATCAAGATTTAACCTGGCAGGCGCAAAGTTATCCAAGGATCCCAACAGGCTAGTTCCAGAAGGAGACAGATGCTCCGAACCTCTTAGAAATCTGGATTTTGTCCTGCTTTGATGGAGAGATTAAGTCATGACCACAGTCTCAGTGGAAACTTTGAGGATGATGAAAGTCCAAACCAGGAGTGTCTGGTTTTGAAAGGTTCCTGTCTCTCACTGTGGTACTCATGACAGCCTTGGTGAGCCAAAGGCCTTGGCAGGATCAGCCTGGCCTGCCAGTGAACTGCACTGCTGGAACACTCTGAGCTCAACTGAGGCCCTGTATTTAGTATTAGATGATCTGGGGGGACAGTGTATGGAGGAAAGGGAGGAGGAGAAGGGGAGGGGCTGAGACAGTTTGAGCAGTAGGGGGCTGTTGGGTCAGTGGAAGCCCAGTTCATGCTTAGTTGGGAAAAGGAGAATAAGGATGAATAAGGCAAGGCTGCAGGCCCAGACGGCATCCCCAGCCGCGCCCTCAGAGCATGCGCAGACCAGCTGGTCGGTGTGTTTACGGACATATTCAATCAATCAATGTTTAGCTCAGTTACCTTAGCTTTCTTGGGAACAGGAACAATGGTGGCCCTCTTGAAGCATGTGGGAACAGCAGACTGGTAAAGGGATTGATTGAATATGTCCGTAAACACACCGGCCAGCTGGTCTGTGCATGCTCTGAGGGCGCGGCTGGGGATGCCGTCTGGGCCTGCAGCCTTGCGAGGGTTAACACGTTTAAATGTCTTACTCACCTCGGCTACAGTGAAGGAGAGACCGCATGTTTTCGTTGCAGGCCGTGTCAGTGGCACTGTATTGTCCTCAAAGCGGGCAAAACAGTTATTTAGTCTGCCTGGGAGCAAGACATCCTGGACCGTGACTGGGCTGGGTTTCTTCTTGTAGTCCGTGATTGACTGTAGACCCTGCCACATGCCTCTTGTGTCTGAGCCGTTGAATTGAGATTACACTTTGTCTCTGTACTGACGCTTAGCTTGTTTAGTAGCCTTGCGGAGGGAATAGCTGCACTGTTTGTATTCGGTCATGTTGCCAGACACCTTGCCCTGATTAAAAGCAGTGGTTCGCGCTTTCAGTTTCACGCTAATGCTGCCATCAATCCACGGGTTTCTGGTTAGGGAATGTTTTTATCGTTGCTATGGGAACGACATCTTCGACGCACGTTCTAATGAACTCGCACACCGAATCAGCGTATTCGTCAATATTTTTATCTGACGCTATACGAAACATGTCCCAGTCCACGTGATGGAAGCAGTCTTGGAGTGTGGAGTCAGCTTGGTCTGACCAGCGTTGGACAGACCTCAGCGTGGGAGCCTCTTGTTTTAGTTTCTGCCTGTAGGCAGGGATCAACAAAATGGAGTCGTGGTCAGCTTTTCCGAAAGGGGGGCGGGGCAGGGCCTTATATGCGTCGCGGAAGTTAGAGTAACAATGATCCAAGGTTTTACCACCCCTGGTTGCGCAATCGATATGCTGATCAAATTTAGGGAGTCTTGTTTTCAGATTAGCTTTGTTAAAATCCCCAGCTACAATGAATGCAGCCTCCGGATAAATGGTTTCCAGTTTGCAAAGAGTTAAATAAAGTTTGTTCGGCATATACGGCTGTGATTATAATCGAAGAGAATTCTCTTGGAAGATAATGCGGTCTACATTTGATTGTGAGGAATTCTAAATCAGGTGAACAGAAGGATTTGAGTTCCTGTATGTTTCCTTCATCACACCATGTCTCGTTAGTCATGAGGCATACGCCCCCGCCACTCTTCTTACCAGAAAGATGTTTGTTTCTGTCGGCGCGATGCGTGGAGAAACCCGTTGGCTGCACCGCATCGGATAGCGTCTTCCCAGTAAGCCATGTTTCCGTGAAGCAGAGAATGTTGCAGTCTCTGATGTCCCTCTGGAATGCCACCCTTGCTCGGATTTCGTCAACCTTGTTGTCAAGAAACTGGACATTGGCAAGAAGAATGCTGGGGAGTGGTGCGCGATGTGCCCTTGTTCGGAGTCTGACCAGAAGACCGCTACGTTTCCCTCTTTTTCGGAGTCGTTTTCTTGGGTCGCTGCATGCGATCCATTCCGTTGTCCTGTTTGTAAGGCAGAACACAGGATCCGCGTCGCGGAAAACATATTCTTGGTCGTACTGATGGTGAGTTGACGCTGATCTTATATTCAGTAGTTCTTCTCGACTGTATGTAATGAAACCTAAGATGACCTGGGGTACTAATGTAAGAAATAACACGTAAAAAAACAAACTGCATAGTTTCCTAGGAACACGAAGCGAGGCGGCCATCTCTGTCGGCGCCATGTATGTAATACATGTATCACTAGCCACTTTAACTATGCCACTTTGTTTACTTTGTCTACATACTCATCTCATATGCATATACTGTACTCGATACCATCTACTGTATGCTGCCCTGTACCATCACTCATTCATATATCCTTATGTACATATTCTTTATCCCCTTACACTGTGTATAAGACAGTAGTTTTGGAATTGTTAGTTAGATTACTTGTTGGTTATCACTGCATTGTCGGAACTAGAAGCACAAGCATTTCGCTACACTCGCATTAACATCTGCTAACCATGTGTATGTGACAAATAAAATTTGATTTGATTTGCAGTTGCTACATCCATTGTTGGACTTATAAATGAATGATATGTACCCATTGATTATTGAATAATATAACTTATAAATGTCTCATGAGCATAGTTCAACTGTCATACCTCATCAGGACCCAAAATATAAGCTTGTTTAACTCCAATGTTTGTAGGCAATGCAAACGAACACTCCATGCCTCAAAACATGGTTAAAATTATAATGTTGATATCATGGACGGCCAGTCATTGCATCCATAGCTCAGTCTATGAATTTGAGAGTGGTTATATCTTCAGCCCCATCACACAGCTTTTTACCAAAACAGGGGTGGGGAGTTCGCTTTGTTATTTTTTGAACTGTTGTAAGCTTCTTCCAACCCTTTTGTCACCCCAGAAGGCTAATTTATGTTCCAAAATCCAAACAAGATCAAATGAACTGAAAACACTTCTCGGCAGATGATGACGTTATTATTTAACCTCTGTGTTAAAACTGGGAGGAATAAAAGTTACACAGCGATTCAAGAGGAATCCGTGGCTAAAGCTATTAAAGCGATGAAAGAGCCATTTGGAAGGGGATGTAATGGAGAGGATGGTGAGATAATGGCAGAGCTCTCTACTCGGCACAATCTGTCCCTCACGTTTCATCTCACAATGACAAAGTTCACAGAGATAGCAGATGGCCCACCCTCGACTCCAGGATCAATACAGAAAAGGACATGATATATCAAATGACTTTTAAGAAAATGATACCCATGGAGTTTCCTGGGCTGAACTCAATTAAAATCCCTGAGGCCAGACACTTCAAATGACCGTGCATTGGGACCTGGTGGGTTTTGATGCTTTTTTGTCATCTTCCCCCTAAACAAGGCAGAAATGCAACATATTTAGTCAGTTATTATAGTTTTGTGTTTTTATATTTATTTTATATTTCTATTAGGTTCTCAATTATAATTTGATATTCAGTTTAGGTTCAGTTAGTTTTCATATCTACTTTACTAGATTGTATTAAGTTTATGTTTTATCAAAACAATTCTATTTCATGTTAATAATATTTAGTTTCAATTTTAGTGTTAATGACAGAAAGTAGCCTATGAGTGGGAGGCTAGGAGCCATTTATGTGTTGTATCGTTTTTGTGTTTTTGGGATGTCACTTCCTGCCACTGTGAGGCAGTAATGCATAAGGTGATGGGTCAGGTCATAGGTTAGATTTTGTTAAAGGTAGATTCCTCAAGATGACATATCTGCGCAAAGTAAAAACCTGCTCTATTGGTTAGAGAATTAGGCCATTAACCGAAAGGTTGCTGGATTGAATCCCTGTGCTGACAAGGTAAAAATCTGTCATTCTTCCCCTGAACAAGGCAGTTAACCCACTGCAGTTAACTGTAGGCTGTCATTGTAAATAAGAATTTGTTTTTATCTGTATAATAAAGGTTTAAAAAAAATGTGTCTTGACTTTTGGCTGTTGCAGATGCACTTCCTCCGACTTCACTCCTCGACTTTGTCTACAAGTCATCTGATTGATCTTATTTTAATGAATACAGCAGAGAAAAATGTTTCTACAGGTGTCTTCACCCAAGATATTAGTCAACTGTTTTTTGTTTGTTTGTTTTTTTACATTACTTTTATTTTTTCAAATGTATTTTAGTGACAAGTTCTTTGTGAGAATACAAAAATCAAACCCTCGTGTCATCACAGAAAGGAACTTAAAACACTTCAGTGAACTTGGTTTTTTACATGGTCTTTATTTTAGTGATCAAATCAAATCAAAACAAATTTGATTTGTCACATACACATGGTTAGCAGATGTTAATGCGAGTGTAGCGAAATGCTTGTGCTTCTAGTTCAGACCATGCAGTAATATATAACAAGTAATATATCCTAACAATTTCACAACAACTACCTTATACACACAAGTGTAAAGGAATGAATAAGAATATGTAGATAAAAATATATGAATGAGCGATGGCCGAACGGCATAGGCAAGATGCAGTAGATGGTATAGAGTACAGTGTATACATATTAGATGAGTAATGTAGGGTATGTAATCATTATATAAAGTGGCATTGTTTAAAGTGGAAATTTTTTCATTATTAAATGTTGGCAGCAGCCACTCAATGTTTGTGATGAAAACCTGTTAGGGATGATGCGAATTTTCGCAGCTTTTTGTTAAAAATCGTGCAACATTTCAACATCCTGCTACTCATGCCAGGAATATAGTATATGCATATGATAAGTATATGTGTATAGAAAACACTCTGAAGTCTCTAAAACTGGTTAAATCATGTCTGTGGCTATAACAGAACGTGTTTAGGAGTAAAAATCCCAGGGAAAACTGTTCACCAAAAACACAAAAAAATATTAATCCGCCAGTCAATGTATTGTCTAAGGCGATAGAAAATAGATGAGGTTCCGATTACAATGCTTACAGCTTCCACACAATGTCGCCAGTACTGGCATTTCATGGCTGGTTTATCCTTGGTGAGATGACGTATAGGCACTTCCTGTCTTGGGGTGCAACGGAGGAAGTTATGAAAGTGAAAAAATGGACGATGATTTCAAGACTTGCTGCTATTGAATACAGATCACCCGTGATCAATTTGATCGATTATTAACGTTTATTAATACCTAAAGTTGGTTTACATAAGTAGTTTGAAGTGATTTGTAAAAGTTTATAGGCAACTTTTTTAATTTTAAAAAGTGACGTTGCGTCTTGTAAAGGTGAATTTTCCTGGATCAGACCGGCCTTTATAAATTGACATTTTTGGTATACAATGACGGATTTAAATCGGGAAAAAGACCCAATTGTGATTTTTATGGGACATATAGGAGTGCCAACAAAGAAGCTCGTCAAAGGTAATGAATGTTTTATATTTTATTTCTGCATTTTGTGTAGCGCCGGCTACCGCTAAATCTCTTAATCTTCGTTTTTCTATGTTGGTTTTTGTGTTCGGCCTGGTATGGTTCTCAATCAGAGGCAGGTGTGGTTAGTTGTCTCTGATTGAGAATCATACTTAGGTAGCCTTTTCCCACCTGGGTTTCGTGGGTGTTTATTTCCTGTTTAGTGTGTGTCATTCACCTTACGGGTCTGTTCGTTTGTTGCTTATTGTTTTTGTTCAGTGTTCATTTTGGCTTCATTAAATTATGGACACTTACCACGCTGTGTTTTGGTCCTCCGATCCTTCTCGTTACTACTCCTCAGAAGAGGAGGACGAGATCCTTTACAATCGCTCCATTTCAAGGCTTCCTTGTCTAGTTAAGATTCATGAATCCTTAGTAAATGTACAACTTTGCTCTTTTTATCTGAGAAATTTATTTTGAATGTAAACCAATCAGGGTTTAGTCCTGGGCGTAGCACTATTACAGCAACCACTTAGTTGATCTTGTCAATACTTTAGACATTAAAATGAAATGTGCAGCTTTGTTTGTGGACCTGTCAAAAGCTTTTGATAATGTTGATCATGATATTTTATTGAACAAGTTGTCCTCAATAGGCCTGAGCTCTGACGCCTGTTCATGGTTTCATGATTATCTTAGTGACAGAACTCAGGCCATCGTGATTGATGGGGTTAAGAAACTAAGATTTAAAGTGGGCTTTTTTTTACAGATACAGATCTCGTGTCTCTCTAGTCAGCAGGAAGCAGATTGTGTAGTCAACCTGTCAACCTGTTCTTGATGATAGTGGTACTATCAACGTGCAGCTGCACAGAGCAAATTTTCCATCACCTGTTGGTAGGTAGGACTGAGGTCTGAACATACAGTTTTTAGGAAGCGGTTGGGAACACAATATATGGTCAATACTTGGCATGTAGGTTTCTCACTTATGGGTGGGACAAATTGGGATATAGGGGATCGTAATGGATAGATGTAAATTAAAATACTGTAGATTATAATATAGTAATTACTGTAGTGTTTTTGCGGTCTGAAGTATACAATATATTATTCTAAAGTATACTACAACATTCTATAGTAAGTACCACACATTACATTTTAGTCATTTAGCAGACGCTCTTATTCAGAGTGGCTTATAGGAGCACTAAGTGAGTTGCTCAAGGGCACATTGACAGATTTTTCACCTAGTCAGCTCAGGGATTTGAACCAGCAACCTCTTGGTTACTGGCCCAAGGCTCTTAACCACTAGACTATCTGCAGCCCACATGATCAAGGTATACTGCAGTGTATAGTATAGTATTCTAAACTATACTACAGTTTAGTACAGAATTCTGTAGTATGTACTGTAGTATTTTATAGTAAACTGTAGTACTTTTTCATGTTGGTGCTGAGGCTACTAGGCTGTATCACTGAGGTTATTGGAAGAGCCAAGCCATCAATGGACCTGGTATTGTGAGAGGCAGTATGACCTTAGCAGACATACTCCAATGAAAGAAACATATAAGTTCCTTTCAAAATGTTTCTGAACTTTCCTTGTATCTCACTGTACAGTACACACACCCACACACTGTGCACACACTAATGAAAGGAAATAGACAGCTATTAAGAAGGAATGTCAGATTTTTCAAGGACCTTTTTCCTTTGCTTCTCTGTTATGCAGGTTAGCGTTTTTCCTCTTGTTCTGGAGGCAGCTCTGCCCCAAAGGCAGAAATTATGTAATTGGTTGACTCAATGGTGAGGGTGGAGCTTACAGAAGACATTTGATCACTTTATCATAAAGGCAGGAAATATCTGCTTCGATAGGATTGCACTAGCCTACCTAACATGTTCTGTATGGGGAGTTTAGGTGTGATGAATAGAGAGACCATTCACAGTTAGAGACAGATTCTTCAGAAACTGGCAATGAAATTATTTTATTCATGTATTTTGTTCCTAGTCATGGCATAATTAAGCAATATGGCACGAGGGGGTGTGGTATATGGCCAATATACAACGGCTAAGGGCTGTTCTTATACGTACGACGCATCGTGGAGTGCCTGGACACAGCCTTAGTATATTGGCCATTTACTATTTATTGCTATTAGAAACTGGCTGCCAACGTAATTAGAGCAGTAAAAATAAACATTTTGTCCTACCCTTTGGTATATGGTCTGATCTACCACGGCTGTCAGCCAATCAGCATTCAGGGCTCGAACGACCCAGTTTATAAATGAGCATATTGTCTGTAGAGCATCAGTGGGGACCCACAGTCAGTGTTTCTATTATAGCAGACGTGCTGTACATGTAGTCAGGGCCATCAAACTGAGAAAGATTACTGATGGGACTTTTCAAATATAGCACAGACTGTGCTCTCTTGATAATTGAGAACAGACAATGCCCTGTGATGTTCATGTTTAGCCAATCTGAAATCACTTCAAGTAAAAGCTTTAATATGAATGTAGACCTGAATCACAGAAACAATGGGCTGCAATAAAAGTCACTATTTCTGGAGGTTCAGTTTAGTTCTAATTGGAGGATTAAGGAAATGTTCTTACTTGGATCAGACAAGATGGAGTCGGTCTTGGGCAGGAACTGGTCACAGCGTATACCCTGGTAGCCTTCTCTACACCTGTGAATAAAAATACATTTCAGTCAAGACATTGGGAACTTGGGGTGAAGCAGGTTTAGAGCATTGAGAAATGTGTGCAAAATAGTGGTTAGGGGCTAGGGTACATGGCTGGCAATAGAATATCCTGTTTCCTGATAAAATAGAGTGAACATTAATTGTATCTGTGTCAGGTGGCCAGGGGAATCACAAAGGAAATATGCATGGAATCAATCTCTTCCTTCTCAATTTGCTCACTCTTTCTCTCTTTCTCTCTTGCTCTTTGACTTCTCAGAAGCTCTCAGCCCTAATCCCTGTGCCAGACAGTTAGGAACATACTATAGAACCCTGTCCTCAGGACCAACCACTGAAGCACACACAGCATTGATATATGACCTTTCCACACAGAGCACAGAAACATGTTATCATTCAAATCATTGTGTTCACTCTGATTCCTTGAGACACAATACAACTGCAGTGTGTTTCAAATGGTCCATGCAGGTTTCTTAGCTAGCAGGTTAATCAAGACTCAATACCAAACAGCATCATTGCTTTCTCCGGTGAACGCATGAGGATGTGAACAAGAATCGGTGTCCTTTGACTGTATATTACACTGTCTGGACACCCGTTCAAATTAGTGGATTAGACTATTTCAGCCACACCCGTTGCTGATATGTATATAAGACCAGAAACTGCATACAATGCTAAGAGGCTTACACCAGGACTAGGTTTGACATACTGTATTAAAGCTTGAACTGTCCTCCAAAGGCTCAGAGCTTGTTTAAACACAGCTTCTTTTGTCTAGGGGTTTTAGGTGCTAAAGCTTAATTTTCAATCATTAGGCAGACCTGCTTTTTTACACATATTCATGCATGAAACTCATGCATTGATAGGTATGAGCTTTGCTGGAAAATTGTGCCCACGCCATCACTCAGTAATGCTCAATTCATTAATATTTCTTTAAAGCTAAATGTAAAGTAAGTCAGGGTTGTGGCCCGATAACATTTATTATATGAGTCACATTTGTTCAGCATTAAACATTTCCCATACTCCAGGAGCCAGATGGAAGGAGCCTGTTTATATTCTCAATCCACTTACTGATGGATACAAGTCCCTAATCAGAAAGTCCCTTCCTACCGGGTTCAGAGAACATGACAAGAAACTTTCAAACCGGTGACTTTTAACGAATGTATTTTTAATTCTCTGGAATCTCTTTGTAAATTAGCAGTTTCTCTGACAGTCGATGTCGGCGACCCTGACTATTGTAAAACTTCATGAAGAGGCCCCCCTCGTTGCACAAATTGGAAGAGAAGCAGATCATTAAAAGAATGGAGTTTTGGTGGTGGCGGTAAGGAAGAACTGGAGGCCATTAGGAGGAACTGGATAAGCAAAAGGCAGTAAGACGTTGTGATTAAATGGTCTGAAGAAACCAGGCGATGGTGAAGAGAGAGAGAGAGACATTGTGATTAAATTGTCTGAAGAAACCAGGGAATTGTAGAGGACAGAGAGAGAGACTGATTAAATTGTCAGAAGAAACCAGGGGATGGTAAAGAGGAGGGAGAGAGAATCTGTTATTAAATGATCTGAAGACACCAGGAGATGGTAAAGAGGAGTGAGAGAGAGAGACGTTAATGGTCTGAAGAAACCAGGGGATGGTAAAGAGGAGTGAGAGAGAAACGTTAATGGTCTGAAGAAACCAGGGGATGGTAAAGGGGACAGAAAGAGAGATGTTGTGATTGAATGGTCTGAAGAAACAGAGAGAGAGAGAGAGAGAGAGAGAGAGAGAGAGAGAGAGAGAGAGAGAGAGAGAGAGAGAGAGAGAGAGAGAGAGAGAGAGAGAGAGAGAGAGAGAGAGAGAGAGAGAGAGAGAGAGAGAGAGAGAGAGAGAGAGAGAGAGAGAGAGAGAGAGAGAGAGAGAGAGACAGGGAGAAAGAGAGAGACAGACAGAGAGACAGAGAGAGACAGAGAGAGACAGACAGAGAGAGAGACAGAGAGAGAGAGAGAGAGAGAGAGAGAGAGAGAGAGAGAGAGAGAGAGAGAGAGAGAGAGAGAGAGAGAGAGAGAGAGAGAGAGAGTTTTCATACACATGTATGTGGACACACACGCATGCACACACACGTCACAGTGCTCTTGGCTGTGACAGATCGAACATGTTATCAATTCAAATCATTGTGTGTTCACTCCGATTCCTTGAGAGAAACACAATAAAACTGCAGTGTGTTTCAAATGGGCCCTGCGGGTTGCTTAGCAAGCAGGTTAATCAAGACTCAATACCAAACTGCATCATTGCTTTCTCCGGTGAACGCATGAGAATGTTTACAATAATCGGTGTTCTTCGACTACATAATACACTTTCTTTCACTTTCAAATTTGTGGATTCGGCTATTTCAGCCACACCTGTTGCTGACAGGTATATAAAACCGAGCACGCAGCCATGCAATCTCCATAGACAAACATTGGCAGTGGAATGGCCCGTACTGAAGAACTCAGTGACTTTCAATGTGGCACCGTCATAGGATGCCAACAAGTCAGTTCCTCAAAATTCTGCCCTGCTAAAGCCGCCCTGGTCAAATGTAAGTGCTGTTATTGTGAAGTGGAAATGACTAGGAGTAACAACAGCACAGCCGCGAAGTGGTAGGCCACACAAGCTCACAGAACTGGACCGGCGAGTGCGTAGCACGTAGAAATCGCCTGTTCTCGGTTGCAACACTCACTACAGAGTGTTGCGACCGAGCAACTGCAGGACAAGAACTGTTCGTTGGGAGTTTCATGAAATGGGTTTCCATGGCCGAGTAGCAGCAACCAGCCTAAGATCACCATGCGCAATGCTAAGGGTCGGCTGAAGTGGTGTAAAACTTGCTGCCATTGGACTCTGGAGCAGTGGAAACTCGTTCTCTGGAGTGATGAATCCCACTTCACCATCTGGCAGTCCGACGGATGAATCTGGGTTTGGCGAATGCCAGGAGAACGCTACCGGCCCCAATGCATGGTGCCAACTGTAAAGTTTTAACTCTATTTTCTTAAAACTGCATTGAAGGTTAAGGGCTTGTAGGCATTTCACGTTAAGGTCTACACCTGTTGTATTCGGCGCATGTGACTAATACGATTTGATTTGAACTTGGCAACAGTTTGGGGAAGGCCTTTTCCTGTTTCAGCAGTGCACAAAGCGAGATCTATACAGAAATGGTTTCTCGGGATCGGTGTGGAAGAACTTGACTGGCCTACACAGAGACCTGACCTGAACCCCATCGAACACCTTTGGGATGAATTGAAACGCCGACTGCGAGCCAGGCCTAATTGCCCAACATCAGTGTCCGACCTCACTAATGCTCTTGTGGCTGAATGGAAGCAAGTCCCAGCAGCAATGTTCCAACATCTAGTGGAGGCTGTTATAGCAGCAAAGGGGAGATCAACTCCATATTAATGCCCATGATTTTGGAATGAGATGTTCTTAACAAGTGTCCAGATACTTGGCCATATAGTGTATATTTGTGTACGCTCATTGCATTTATTTGTACTTCTTTCCCACGGTATAATGGGAAATGCATGTGAATATATTTTATTTTTGCATATTATGTGCGTACAGTACATGTGTTTTTCCTTGGCAATCATTACATATTCAGTCACACAATTCTCATGGCAGGCCTGTCTCCTTCCTGCGTCTCTCTCATGTTGCCCTCTGGTTATGACGACACACTCTCTCCCAATCCCACTTGGCGCAGTTTCCTGCCACTGTGTTTCTCGCCTGAAAACCTGCACCAGAATGTTCATTAGTCTCTGGGACAAGTAAAAGGAAATGTGATATTTCTCTGAAGGAGGCAGAAGGTATTGAAAGCTGCTCTGGTTTTAATTAGCGCCACAGTCATTAATTAGCAGGAACAAACATGGGAGGGGGGGGGGTTGTAGAACGAGGTGTATATCTCACTAACCAATGGAGCCTGATGCACAAAGCTCTGTAGGCAGGAGATAGATATAAATATAAGGCATCAGGTTCATCTGAGGATGTGGGGACACACATCACAACATGTGCAGGGCATCAGACTCAGTTAGCACCGCCAGTCACATTCTAATGGAAATGTTCAGAAGTTACCGTGTGGGAAACTATTTTGTGTAGTATGAAACAATATACTTTAGTCTACTGTACTATCATACTATATTGAATTGACAGTGTATCATTTCTTGTTGTTAATATATTTTTATGACTTTAGAGACAAACTTTAAAATGGTAGGACATTATGGTATTATATCATAGCCTAATCTACCATTATGATATAGCCTTTTACAGATAGAAATCCTTATAATAATTTGGAGTTGGATTTGCACAACAGCACTTTGGATTGGTACTCTTCTAGATTATTTCAATTATGAAATGGTGGACGTTGGGAAATATAAGGTTAACTTCCTTAAATTTGATCTGGTGAAAAGAACATTAGCATGTTTAGCATTTGAGCATTTTGTGCTGTGGTAGACAGGTGGCCTTTCATTAGGCTGAGGTGGTATAATCCCAGGGGGCTGAGAGGTGTAAGCTTTGAACACTGGCGAAAGGAGATAATCCTATTACACAGAGTTAGTTTAACATAGTAACAGATACAGGATACGAAGATCTGTCACTAGCCATCAGATTCAATCAAACCTGCCTTCGTAATGTTTACACTGTAGCACACAAGTACTGCCCCCTCATACACATGTCATATTTCCTAAACTGAAGCATCTGGAGGAGAGACCGCCTATTGGTTTTGAGAGTGTGTGTGAGAGAGAGAGGAAAGAGAGAGGAAAGAGAGAGGCAAGAAAGAGGAAAGAGAGAGAGAGAGAGAGAGAGATATCAAGCGCGCAAAAGAGAGAAAGCAGCGCTCACCGGCTGACAACTCATGTGCTCTATGCTCTGTATTTTCGTCAATAATTCTTCCTCTGGATTGTTTAAGTGCTATTCTGGTTTTGTGTGCCTTTATAATGAACATCTATCAAGTCTCTTGATTTAACAACAGATATAGAACATTTGACATTTTGAAAAAGCAATTATTGTGCCCAAACTACACAAGATAGATTATGGATCAAAACAATTTACCCTCATGTTACTGTCTGGCCTTTTGATCTACAGTCGAATGTGCAGCAACTGCCCTGAGTCAAGTGTTAAGGTCTATGTAAAGATGGGGCACAGCAATCCATTTCTACAACTGTGACATGCCTTTTCAATTATTATATTATCCTACCAGATTGCAACCCATTTTCTGAGCATAAAATGGCATTCTGGGCAAAGTGGACAATGGATATATTGTCTTGACTCCGTCCTCTTAACTGCTTCACTTCACAAAACCTCATACCGCGTGACCAAGTGGGCTTGACCCAGCATGAGGGTAGCCACACAGCTAGCATTCAGCCCCCCTGAACTCTCAGGTTAGGAGACCTGCTGGAACAGCTCGAGCTGAAGAAGGACTCTCAGAGAGCCATTTTCTCAAGAGCAGAGCAAGCCATCAGATCAGGCTCAACGGGGCAGCTTGACACCTACACAGGGATGACAAGAGCGAGCGCCATTCACAAGCGGCATGGCCCTTACGCTCCCTACACTCTGGAGTATCCATCTAGCCCTGGCCCGGACAGCATTACACACTTTAAAGCTACTATAGTTTCTCCTTCTCTCAAAATGGTTCAGAATGGGCTCAGATAAGTACAGCACTCTTTGAAAATAGGTATACAATGTCTTGCGAAAGTACTCACCCCCCTTGGCATTTTTCCTATTTTGTTGCCTTACAACCTGGATTTAAACTTGCTTTTGGGGGAGGGTTGTATCATTTGATTTACACAACATGCCTACTGAGAAATATTTTTTATTGTGAAACAAACAAGAAAAAATACAAAAAAACAGAACTTGAAAGTGCATAACTATTCACCCCCCCAAAGTCAATACTTTGTAGAGTCACCTTTTGCAGCAATTACAGCTACACGTCTCTTGGGGTATGTCTATAAGCTTGGCACATCTAGCCACTGGGAGTTTTGCTCATTCTTCAAGGCAAAACTGCTACAGCTCCTTCAAGTTGGATGGGTTCCGCTGGTGTACAGCCATCTTTAAGTCATGCCACATATTCTCAATTGGATTGAGGTCTGGGCTTTTACTAGGCCATTCCAATACATTTAAATGTTTCCCCTTAAACCACTTGAGTGCTGCTTTACCAGTATGCTTAGGTCATTGTCCTGCTGGAAGGTGAACCTTCGTCCCAGTCTCAAATCTCTGGAAGACTGAAACAGGTTTCCCTCAAGAATTT
The DNA here is from genome assembly GCF_021184085.1 of Oncorhynchus gorbuscha. Classification (NCBI taxonomy): domain Eukaryota; kingdom Metazoa; phylum Chordata; class Actinopteri; order Salmoniformes; family Salmonidae; genus Oncorhynchus; species Oncorhynchus gorbuscha. The sequence continues at coordinate 10,781,080 of NC_060180.1, read as the reverse complement.
CCCTGTATTTAGCACCATCCATCATTCCTTCAATTCTGACCAGTTTCCCAGTCCCTGCTGATGAAAAACATCCCCACAGTATGATGCTGCCACCACCTTGCCTCACTGTGGGGATGGTGTCCCAGGGTGATGGGAGGTGTTGGGTTAGCTCCAAACATAGCGTGTTCCTTGATGGTCAAAAGCCTACATTTTAGTCTCATCTGACCAGAGTACCTTCTTCCATATGTTTGGGGAGTCTCCCACATGCTTTTTGGTGAACATCAAATGTGTTTGCTTATTCTTTTCTTTAAGCAATGTTTTTTTTGGCCACTCTTCTGTAAAGCCCAGCTCTGTGGAGCGAATTACTTAAAATGGTCCTATGGACAGACCAATCTCCGCTGTGGAGCTTTGCAGCTCCTTCAGGGTTTTCTTTGGTGTCTGTGTTGCCTCTCTGATTAATGGCCTCCTTGCCTGGTCTGTGATCTTTGGTGGGCGACCCTCTCTTGGTAGGTTTGCTGTGGTGCCACTGTCACGTGGATGACGTTGGAGAGACGAAGCAGGTACAGGCGAGTAAAACATTTAATAAATAACGGACATGGAACGAGACAGGAACAGCGTCAGCAAACCGGTAACACAAAAAAGACAATCATTGCATCAGCAGGAAACAGAGCAAGGAAACTGACAAATATAGGGGAGGAAATAAACAGATGATGAGTGAGTCCAGGTGAGACCGATATCGCTGATGCTCATGACGAGGGACGGCAGGTGTGTGTAATAGATGATAGGAGTGAGTGATGCAGGGCAGCCTGGTGCCCCCAAGAGCAGATATTCTTTCCATTTTTAATAATGGATTTAATGGTGCGCCGTGGGATGTTCAAAGTTTCGGATATTTTTTTGCAACCATACCCTGATCTGTATTTCTCCACAACTTTGTCCCTGACCTGTTTGGAGAGCTCCTTGGTCTTCATAGTGCCGCTTGTGTAAGGGTTTTCCTGTGGTGAAGTAGAGGCGGACCAAAATGCAGCGTGGTTGTTATTCATTGTACTTTAATAAAGAAACTGTACACGAATAAACTAACAAAACAACAAACGTGCGAAAACCTAAAACAGTCCTATCTTTTTTTACATTTTTTATAGAAAATGATTTATTATCTTCAATACCATTCATTCTTTACAACTCATAATTTACATACATACTCAAAATGGTATTTTAATAAAATTAAACATAAACCCCAAACAAAACCTCAGGGGAGCATCTTCCCTCCCCGTCACCCTACAAAATACCTTTCCCTATCTCCCCGTCCCTAATCTATCCTCTTACAAATCTAAATGACACCCAGCCCTAAACCCCCCTTCCACCTCTCCCGAGCAACATGCTGCCCCCACTTCCTCTCCTCCCTCTTCATCCTCCCCCTCAAATCTCCTTCCACCCTCCTCACTATCCCTTTCACCCCCCAATCTCTCCCTGTCTTCACCATGTTCTGCCTTGCTTCCCACAGCCCCCGTTTAAAGAGACTCATGAGAAGCCAGAGCAGAAACCTGTCCCTATCCGTCCCTCTCGCTCTCCCTACACCCCTCTCTAACCTGGCCCACGTCAATACAAAATCCCCCTTTACCAAACCTAACAACACCCGTGCCCTAGCCCATACTACTCCGGCAAAGGCACAGTCCCAAAAGACATGGCGCACAGTCTCCTCCCTGCCACAAGAGGATCTTGGACAGGTGGGGGATTGCACCAAATTATACCGGTACAAGATGGAACGTACCGGCAAACACTTATGAAGGCTCAACCAATTCAGGTCCTTGAGCCTGTTGTCCAGACCCCGCACCTGCACTCCCTCCCAGACCACTTCCGAGATGCCCACTACACACGCCGGACTCCATGCCTTTCTGACCTCCTCGTACAGGTGCCTGTGATTTAAACCTACTCGGGCAACTTCAACCTCAGGGTGCGCACGCAGCCACTTGGCCGCATGACCAAAGTGCCACGGCAGCTGTTCCGCCCGAGGACCCGTGTTAGACCACACCATTATGCTTCTCGCCTGATACGAGAAAAACACCCGCAGGAGGTAACCGGACGGGTGTATCACTGGCTGAGCAAGCTCCGTTAACAAGAAAGAAACAAAAATTGTGTCCAGCTTGAGGGGGAAATGTGGTACCCCCCTACCTACCGCAGCCCACCACTTCCAGGGATCAGCAAGCCTTCCACCCCTGCGTCTGCCCTAATGGCAGCCCCCAGAGGCTCCATGTACAGAACGAAGAGGAGAGCCGAGAGTGGGCACCCCTGCCTGACCCCAGACGAGAGGTCAAAAACGGCACCCAAGTGACTATTTACACTAACTCGGCACCCCGCTCCGACATATAATGTACAAATCGATCCTATAAACTTCTCCCCAAATCCTAATCGACCTAACACTCTGAATAAAAAGGATCTATTCACACGATCAAAGGCTTTCGCCTGATCTAGCGCTGCTACCATTAAAGGCAGTCCTCTATCTTCAACCCAAGCGATGGAGTCCCTGATTAACTGTAGGTTCCATCTAATAGAGCGGCCCTCTACCCCGCATGTCTGATCCTCATGAACGATGTAGGGAAGGTCTGTGCGCAACCGGTCTGCTAAAACCTTTGCAAGTAGCTTGTAATCTACACACAGCATGGTCAACGGCCGACAGTTGCCAAGGTCTGTTACTTCCCCCTTCTTATATAAGTGACAGCACACCAACAGCCATTGATCCCCCCCGGGACCCCCGTCTCAAGGATGGCCTTCAAGACTTTGAGGACCACTGGTCCAAGTATACCCCAAAACTTGAGATAAAACTCAGCCGGCAGCCCATCCATCCCAGGCACCTTCCCTTTTCCCATCCTCCTAAGAGCGCTCTCAACCTCTTCTAGTGAGATCTGGGCCTCCATCACTTCTCTAATGTCCTCCGGCAACCGCCTGCACAAGTGTTCTAAAAACACATTTCCCTGCTCTACATCTATTTCCCTTTCCTTAAATAAAACTTGGAAATGATCAGTTGTCACCCTGACCATATCCTCTCGTTCTCTAACTATACTACCATTTTCTTCCCTAACACCATGCATTACCTTCCTACTCTGTCTGGCCCTAACCAACTTAAAGAACATAGCAGAACAAGTCTCATTATGTTCTAGAAAGCCACTATGCGCACGCTCCAGGAAAGCTTGAGCCTTCCGCTCCTGCAACTCCCTGAGCTGCGCCTTTAGGGTTGCGGATCTCTCCCAGTCAAACGACCCGCCGAGGTTGCCTGCCTCGTATTCGAGTTAAATTAACCTTTGGATACGATCCACCTCCCTCCTCTCCTCCGTTTTTTCCTCTTGCAATACCCTATTATAAAAGCCCTAATCCTCACCTTAACTAATTCCCACCACTCTAACACCCCGTCGCACATGGACCGGAGGCCCTCAAGCCTCCAAAAGAAACCATAAAACCCGTCAACAAAAGCCTGCTCCTCCAGCACATCCCGATCTAGCTTCCAGTACCCCCTACCAAAGAGGCAGACTGGCGACCCCACCTGCAGGAGCACCCCGTCGTGATCCGAAAAGAAAACAGGCAACAGCCGCCCAGACAACTTACCCAAAGACCTGGGTACAAAAATATAGTCGAGCCTCCGCTCAACCCCCCTGGAGTTGCGCCATGTAGGACCGTCCATTTTCAGAGTAGTGTGCAGACCACCATCTACCAGACCATGGCAAGCCATTAGCCTGGCAATGGCGCCTGCACTGCTATCCCCCCTCTTCCTAAATCTGTATTAAAATCCCCCCCTTATCACTAATTTCCTATTTGTGACACACAGGGGCATCAGACAGTCCACCATCTCCCTCCTGTCTGCCACCACCTGTGGCCCATACACCACCACTAATCTAAATTTACAATCCCTTATCGTGACATCCACCCCTATAACCCTCCCCTGCATTACCACCTTCCCCTCCTCTTCTTCCCCCATCCCCTGCCCCTGCTCCCCCCCCAGCCGCAGACGCATATGACCTCTGACGGGCCGGGCACCCCCGCCACAGGTGTGCTGACGAGCCACACCCATGGCACGTCTTAGGCTTGTCACAATCCCTCGCCTTGTACTGCACGAGGCGAATATGTGACCGTAGGCCATACAGCGCCTGCAAAATGGGGGCTGACGTGCATAAAACAACGTCCCCCTGTCAGCTCCTAGGGAGAACATAGCAAGAGCATGGAGGTAGCCACCATGTCCCTTTGGGTCCTCTCTGAGGAGGGCCTGGAAGCCTCTCCTCCCATTCCAAAACCCAAGGGAGTCTTGAGGTGCCTTGCTGAGGAGACGTTATCCATGTATCTCCCCAGAAAAGCCCTCACCTCTTCGTCCTTAACGTAAAGGTTGTAAATGTTGACAGTTACAACCCTAAAGTTATTCTTCGCCAGGCTTGTTATTTCGTAGTGGCACATCGGCCTCTCACCTCCCACTGCTCTTGCCCTTCTCAGGATATCATCGTGTTTTTCCTCTGTATATAGTGCCACGTCGTTGCTCCCTCCAATGAGTTGCCTTGGAAACAAAACACGTCCTTCACCGTCAGCTTTAGAATCCCCATCAATATTATCCTTCCAAAAGATTCCCGTCCTAAAGGCTCCAACTACTTTTCCTTCCAAGCAAACCGAATCATGTTGGCCAGCCCAATCCCAGGGACCGACCGTGTTGATGTATTTAGCACCATCTCCGCAAGGAGAATGGCGCTCGTTTTCTTCTCTTTCAAAATAAGTAAAAAGAAAAACCAAAGTGACTGAGCCTATCTGGTGCAAAACACAGAGACAGGAACAATCACCCACAAACACACAGTGAAACCCAGGCTACCTAAATATGGTTCCCAATCAGAGACAATGACTAACACCTGCCTCTGATTGAGAACCATATCAGGCCAGACATAGACATAGACAAACAAGACATCCAACATAGAATGCCCACTCAGATCACACCCTGACCAACCAAAACATAGAAACATACAAAGCAAACTATGGTCAGGGTGTGACAGCTTGCTTGGTGGTGCCCCTTGCTTAGTGGTGTTGCGGACTCTGGGGCCTTTCAGAACAGGTGTGTATATATACTGAGATCATGTGACACTTAGATTGCACACATGTGGACTTTATTTAACTAATTGTGTGACTTCTGAAGGTAATTGGACACACCAGATCTTATTTAGGGGCTTCATAGCAAAGGGGCTGAATACATATGCACCACTTTAAAGAAAAATAAGAATTTTTTGAATTTTTTGAAACAAGTTATTTTTTGGACTATTTTGTGTATGTCTATTACATGAAATTCAAATAAGAAAATCTATTTAAATTACAGGTTGTAATGAAACAAAATAGGAAAAACTCCAAGGGGGTGAATAATTTTGCAAGGCACTGTATCTGTGTCTCTTAATGAACAGATGTCGGATCTTAATTTGACCTATATTGTCACTGCAACATGTAGTCCATAATGTTGCTTGATTGGTGGATAGGCTATAAACTGGCCAAAAGTAGGCTATATGAAAAGTGCAGTATTGTTAATATAAAATTCTGAGCAACAAAAGAGTGATCAAATGAAGATCCTACATCTGTATGTGGTAGTCTTTGTGTTTGTAGTTAGATGAGGGTTTGCTGGCACTCATACACTGAGTGTACAAAACATACACTTTCCAGGACAGGCTGATCAGGTGAATCCAGGTGAAAGCTATGATCCCTTATTGATGTCACTTGTTAAATCCATGTCAATCAGAGTAGATGAAGGGGAGGAGACAGGTTAAAGAAGGATGTCTAAGCCTTAAGACAACTGAAACATGGGTAGTGTATGTCTGCCATCCAGAGGGTTAATGGGCAAGACAAAATATTTAAGTGCCTTTGAATGGTGTATGGTAGTAGGTGCAAGGCACGCCATTTGAGTGTGTCAAGAACTGCAACGCTTCTGGGGTTTTCACTCTCAACAGTTTCCTGTGTTTATCAAGAGTGGTCCATCACCCAAAGGACATCCAACCAACTTGACACAACTGTGGGAAGCATTGGAGTCAACATTGGCCAGCAACCCAGTGGAACACTTTCGATTGGTGTCAACATGGGCCAGCATTCCTGTGGAACGCCCTGACGTCCATGCCCTGACGAATTGAGTCTGTTGTGAGGGCAAAGGCCTGCAACTCAATATTAAAAAGGTGTTCCTAATGTTTTGTACACTCAGTGTATATGAGAGCAGAGAATGGAAAGTCACTGTCCTTTAATATTTAGAAATTATTTTATTGACAAACAGATGAGAAATAGAGTGTGAGACCAGAAAAGAGTAGAAACATTGAGTATCGGGCAGAGAGTTGCATTTGTTTAAATTGTCAACCATAGCTTCATACAATAACAGGCTATGTTTGTCCAATAATTGGTAATACTAACAAGCTGAAAACATCTATAGAGAAATGAAAAGAAGATGAGAAAAAAAAGAACCAACAAGTTTCTTTCCATACACTGCTCAATATTCTCTTTGGTATAATTTATCCAATTACTGTATTGTATAATACTCCAGAGTATGGCAAGGACTTGTTTTTAATCACACCTTCAGCCAATCAAATACAATTTATTTCAAATGAGGCCTTAGCTGATCACATCTTCCTTCAATGACATAGACACTTTTCTTTTTAATAATAATCAAGGATTGTCATTTGTCTTCGATTACTGCTTATCAGAGTCAAAAGAGTCTCTTTTCATATTTCCCAGACAGAGTGATTGAAATGCATCTGGGATGCTATGTTTCAGTCACGACAGGGTGGGAGCCAGACAAGACCAGCATGAGAAGAAGGGAGATAGGCAGGCTAACAAGGTGAGTACCTCAGTGCGTTGGGCTTTGCTACACTCTTAGAAAAAAAGGTGCTATCTAGAACCTTAACAGGTTATTTGTCAGTCCCTATAGGATAATCCTTTGTAGAACCCTTTTAGGTTCCAGGCAGAAACCTTTTGGATACAGGTAGAACCCTTTCCACAGACAGTTCTACATGGAAACCAAAAGGGTTCTACCTAGAACCAAAAAGGGTTATCCTATGGGAACAACCAGATAACCCTTTTGGAACCCTTTTTTTCTAATAGTATTGGCGGAGGCAAGTGCAACCATCACACCAACAAAAATTTCCACGGCCCCCTCATCACACAGCTCTTACAGAATCACCACCAGTCAGGTGATAAAAGAGAGGGAGTAAGGTGAGATCCTACTCAACCTCCTGTTTAGCTGTGAGAAGATGTCACATCTTGGGGTACTGAGAGTCTTCAGTACCCAATGTGAACAACCAGTACCATGGTACTGTTGAAAACAGACGTTTGATACTGCACCAATCAATTTCACTAAGTTCTAGACATTGCCTCTTCCAGACAATTGTTTGAGTCAATTACAATGTATTTTTCCCCAGACACATTATTCATTCCGTATTGAAATCCTCAAACTTATAGATAACAGAGAAGATCATCTCTAAATTAATTTGATCAGTCTGTTGTCCAACTGAGTCTCTCATAAACACCTGGATTCACAGGTGAGAAATCATATTCAAAACAATGCACCTAATAACCAGGTCCATTAAGAGACTGGTTCTCAACTCTGGTCCTGGGGAAACAAAGGGGGGCACATGCTTTTTTTTGCCCTAGCACTACACACCTGATTCAAATCAACAACTCCTCATCAGGCTTTAATGATTTGAATCAGGTGTGTAGTGCTAGGGCAAAAACAAACATGTGCCCCCCTTTGTGTCCCCAGGACCAGGGTTGACAACCACTGCATTAAGGTGAGACAAACAATCCATTTGTATGCCGCCGGTCCCAGTGCACATTCATTTTCTACCTCACGTTGGCCCTTTTTCCTGTTTGCTAACCGTGTCTTTGTGGTTTAAATAAAATATACCAAGTGAAATTTGTATACATGGCAGCCTAGCAAAGGTGAGCCCTGTCTCACTCTCAGCCCCAGTCTTTCTGTACAACCTGCACCTCCGTAGCCTTTCAACTGGGAGGAAATGTGCTTAATAATTCACAAGTCGCTGCTAGCAGACCTGAAAATAAAAGATGGCATGACTTTGCTGATGTTCCCTGTTCAACCCCCCAGGTGAACCCGACCTCTCCATTCCTCTCTGTAACCCACAGGCTCAGCATGGAAGCAGACAGTATCTAGCAATGAGGAAGAAAAAGTGGTACACCAAGATTATAACTTCTATGTCCCTATCAGAAAGACTTTTGCCTTTCCAATGGTGAGAGGAAATATTGAACGTGTTCTATAAATGCAGGAAGTACCCAACAAGTGCCACTACTGGAGATGATTATTAGAAGCTGTATGATTACAGTGGTATAGCTCAAGCATGAATCCCATTCTGAGGTTAAAATGCAATTAAAGTACAGATTATACATTCAGCCCTTATCTCTCCTTCATTCTCTCTCCTTCTCTCCTGCATATTAACACCTTATCACTAGACATCTTATCTTTGTGCTTAATATTCCCATCCTTTTTAACTTACTTTGATTTAATTTTCTGTGTTTTTTTCATTTTGTTCTGCGACCTGACTGGATTAATTTGTGTCTTATCTTTGGAGGAGATGTGCAACAAGCTTAAAGTCTCTGTCTGAAGTGGACTAGACCAAAATCACGTTTCACCTCTCCTACTCCTAGACATTATCTAGCAGACCCTTAGTATAATGCAGTTGGGCCTCCCGAGTGGCGCAGCGGTCTAAGGCAGTGCATTGCAGTGCTGTGGCACCACTACAGCCTGGGGTTCGCTCCAGCCATGACTGGGAGCCCCACAGGGGTGCACACAATTGTCCCAGTGCTGTGCGGGTTAGGGGAGGGTATGGCCAGGGGGCTTTCTTTGGCTCATTGCGCTCTAGCGACACCTTTGGCAGGCCTTAAAACAGCAAGCTGACCTCAGTCATCAGCCTAATGGTTTTTCATTTGACACATTGGTGCGGCTGGCTTCCGGGTAAACCGAGCAGTGTGTTAAGAAGCAGCGTGGCTTGAAGGGGCATGTTTCGGAGGATGCACATCTCGACCTTCGCCTCTCCCGAGCCCCTTGAGGAGTTATAGCGATAAGACAAGATCGTAACTACCAATTGGATATCACAAAATTGGGGAGAATAATTGGGTACAATTACAACAACAAAACATATAGAAACACTACTGGTCAAAAGTTTTAGAACACCTACTCATCTAATCATACTCATCAGGGTTTTTATTTAGACTATTTTCTACATTGTAGAATAGTAGTGAAGATATCAAAACTATGAAATAACACAATGAATCATGTAGTAACCAAAAAAATGTTAAACAAATCAAAAGATATTTTATATTTGAGATTATTCAAATAGTCATGCTTTGCCTTGATAACAGCTTTGCACACTCTTGGCATTCTCTCAACCAGCTTCCAGGCATTCTCTCAACCATTTAGTCATCTGGACTGTATTTCAATTAACAGGTGTTTCTTCTTAAAAAAGTTAATTGTTGAATTTCTTTCCTTCTGAATGCGTTTGAGACAAGCAGTTGCGTTGTGACAAGGTGGTGTGGTGGGGGGGGTATACAGAAGCTAGCCCTATTTGGTAAAAGACCAAGTCCATATTATGGAAATAACAGCTCAAATAAGCAAAGAGAAATGACAGTCTATCGTTAACTTAATACATGAAGGTCAGTCAATACGGAAAATTTAAAGAACTTTAGTCGCAAAAACCATCAAGCTCTATGATGAAACTAGCTCTCATGAGGAACGTCACAGGGTTGGAAGACCCAGAGTTACCTCTGCTGCAGAGGATGCGTTCATTAGAGTTACCAACCTCAGAAATTGCAGTCCAAATAAATGCTTCACAGAGTTCAAGTAACATCTCAAGACACATCTTAACATCAACTGTTCAGAGGAGGGTGTGTGAATCAGGCCTTCATAGTTGAATTTCTGCCATGAAGCCACTACTATAGGACACCAATACTAAGAAGTGACTTGCTTGGGCCAAGAAACACAAGCAATGGACATTAGACCGGTGGAAATTTGTCCATTGGTCTGGAGTCCAAATTTGAGGGTGAATTTGTAGGTGAACGGATGATCTCCGCGTGTGTATTTCCCTTCGTAAATCATGGAGGAGGACGGATGATCTCTGCATGTGTATTTCCGAGGAGGTACGCCATCACATCTGGTTTGGACTGGTTTGGACTTAGTCCCACTATCATTTGTTTTTCAACAGGACAATGACCCAACACATCTCCAGGCTGTGTAAGGGCTATTTGACCAAGACGGAGAGGGATGGGGTGCTGCATCAGATGACCTGGCCTCCACAATCACCCGATCTCAACAGATTGAAATGGTTTGGGACGAGTTGGACCATAGAGTGAAGGAAAAGCAGCCAACAAGTGCTCAGCATATCTGGGAACTCCTTCAAGACTGTTGGAAAAGCATTCTAGGGGAAGCTGGTTGAGAGAATGCCAAGAGTGTGCTAAGCTGTCATCAAGACAACGGGTGGCTATTTGAAGAATCTCAAATATAAAATGTATTTTGATTTAACACTTTTGGTTACCATATGATTCCGTTTGTGTTATTTCATAGTTTTGATGTCTTCACTATTATTCTACAATGTAGAAAATAGTCAAAATAAAGAAAAACCCTTGAATGAGTTGTTGTTGTAAAACTTTTGACCGAGTATATAATAGAGTATATAATACAGTTGTCACAAAGGTGACAGTGACTATAAAATCCTAGAAGAAACCTTCAGAGAATCCTGGATCTATAGAGAAAGCGTGTCTTCTTCTGATAGACCACATAAGAACATATTATCTTCCAGGCCACAGTGGTTCTTAATAGCATAACATACACATGCTTAGGCCACAGTAAAACTCAGAAGGGGGTATATGTCAATAACCCAAAATATCTCCTGTGCCATGAAGGCTGCAGCTGCAGTGTAAAACGTCCCTAGTGGAAACTTGAGAAACTGCATACACATTCATGCAAAAACGCAAAGCAGATAAAAAAATAAAATAAAAATCACATTCACAAAGACCTGACTTCTCAGGGGGCAGCACATTTCAGTCCCAAGATGCACTTTTAAACATACTTAAAATCACATTCACAAAGACCTGACTTCTCAGGGGGCAGCACATTTCAGTCCCAAGATGCACTTTTAAACATACTTAAAATCACATTCACAAAGACCTGACTTCTCAGGGGGCAGCACATTTCAGTCACAAGATGCACTTTTAAACATACTTAAAATCACATTCACAAAGACCTGACTTCTCAGGGGGCAGCACATTTCAGTCCCAAGATGCACTTTTAAACATACTTAAAATCACATTCACAAAGACCTGACTTCTCAGGGGGCAGCACATTTCAGTCCCAAGATGCACTTTTAAACATACTTAAAATCACATTCACAAAGACCTGACTTCTCAGGGGCAGCACATTTCAGTCCCAAGATGCACTTTTAAACATACTTAAAATCACATTCACAAAGACCTGACTTCTCAGGGGGCAGCACATTTCAGTCACAAGATGCACTTTTAAACATACTTAAAATCACATTCACAAAGACCTGACTTCTCAGGGGGCAGCACATTTCAGTCACAAGATGCACTTTTAAACATACTTAAAATCACAGTGTCAGCTGAACCACTTGAATCATTTTACAACTCTCCCTCCCCCTGATGGGTATCAAGGGGATGCTTGTGAAAGCAAGTCAGACATGGTTTGCTATCACTATGCTGTGCATGACTGTGTCATGAATTAAAAGGAATTAAAATGTGTTTTTGACAAGCTTTGTAACAACCAATCAGTGGAGTGTATAAATTGCAGAGACATTTTATTGTTGGTTGAAATAGTTTTTTTCTTATTTATTTTATTTTTTATTTCTTTCAAGAGATGCATGTAACAAGAAACTGAACCACAATGTTTCAGATCAATGGCTTTGAACAGAGAGCCACACAAATTAGCTTTATGTTGAGCGGCTTGTGAGACAATGTGATTTCTTTAATCTGAGCTAATTCTTCCACTGAAAGTGTCTTTGTGTTGATGAAGCATGTGGCTAATGTGATGACTCATATTAAATCATGTAAATTAGAAAAACAAGATACAGTCAAATTGGGTTTACTTTAACCAATAATTGCCTTAGCTATCTGTGCTTTGGTGCGGCATCCTCCATAAGAGCACATTTGGTCAATAATGTAGGCTAGTTTTAATTTGATGGGCATTCAGTCAGCCTCAAAGAGCAGCAGAGCTGCAATAAAATAATTTTAGTCATTCTGGCAATTGTTATTACATATAGCACTAGCATTTGCATTATGAAACTTTAGCAAACAGGACATTGTCAGCCCCCATAAAAACATTGTGAAACTTTTCTAAACTCTTGTTTGCATCCTTACTTTTTGGATGGGAGTGGGGGAAGGGGTAGGGAATTCATGATGAGGAAGAAGAGAGGAGATAATTAGTTCATCACAAGAAGACATTTACACAGGAGTTGTTCCTCGCCGCGGGACCGGGTCCATGCTTGGCTCTAATTGCAAAAAAAATAAAAAATAGATCTAAGACTCCACTTTAAAATAATGCCTGAAAACTCATCGGGAAATAAGATGGGAAAAGACAACACAGGCCAGACACAGCCAAGTCTTTGTTCAACCCAGTCGACAGAACCTCTTCTCTTTCTGTGAGATGTGTCCACTAGTTAGACTTATATTTTTTGTCTCTGTGACACACTGTGGAATGTTAAAGTGTCCGGGCACAATTAATATTCACACAGAGAGAGAAAGAGAGAACGAGAGAGAGAGAAAGAGTCTGATATCCCCATTGCTCTGAATGTGTAGTTCCATATCTCTTTTCAATTTGGGCTTGTTTTATACTAGTACAGAGACAGGGGAGGGGGAGAATTAGAGAACGAGCGAGAGAGAGGGGGGGGGTAAAGGGAGAGATAAGGAGATGAGAAGTAGAGAGAGAGATAAAGAGATAGGGAGAGAGGGATTTAAGTGTTCAAATGTTCATTATACAGGTGAGATGACTCAACGTTGCAGCGTCATTACTGTGTTAATTAGGCCAGTCCATTTTGCCAGAAAGCCCCAGGCTCGCATTTGTCACCATGATGAGGAGATATCATTGTTTATTTCACTCTTGTATATTATCTACATCACTTGTTTTAACATATGTTTCCCATGCTAATAAAGTTGGATATGCATCAACAGCAACCTTGGGAAAATCCTCTGCCTTATCGTTAACAGCAGACTTTTACATTTCCTCAGTGAAAACAATGTACTGAGTAAATGTCAAATTGTCTTTTTTTTACCAAATTCCTGTGCGAAAGACCACATATTCACCCTGCACACTCTAATTGACAAACAAACAAACCAAAACAAAGGCAAAGTCTTCTCATGCTTTGTCGATTTCAAAAAAGCTATTGACTCAATTTGGCATGAGGGTCTGCTATAAAAATTGATGGAAAGCGGTGCTTGGGGAAAAACATTCAACATTATAACATCCATGTATACAAACAACAAGTGTGTGGTTAAAATTGGCAAAAAATACACATTTCTTTCCACGGGGCTGTGGGGTGAGACAGGGATGCAGTTTAAGCCCCACACTCTTCAACATATAAATCAACTAATTGGCGAGGGCACTAGAACAGTCTGCAGCACCAGGACACTCACCCTACTAGAATCTTAGATAAAATGACTACTGTTTGCTGGAGATCTTGTGCTTCTGTCACCAACCAAGGAGGGCCTACAGCAGCACATAGATCTTCTACACAGATTCTGTCAGACCTGGGCCCTGACAGTAACTTTCAGTAAGACAAAATAATGGTGTTCCAACAGGTCCAGTTGCCAGGACCAAAAATAAAAATTCAGTCTAGACACCGTTGCCCTAGAGCACACAAAAAGCTATACCTACCTCAGCCTTAACATTAGCACCACAGGTAACTTCCACAAAGCTGTGAACAATCTGAGCAACAAGGCAAGAAGGGCCTTATAAGCCATCAAAACAAACATCAAATTCAACATCTGGCAATTAGGATCTGGCAAAAAAATACTTTAATCAAATAAGGCTACCTGCTAATTATCAAAATCCAAGTTAAATTCTGCAACCACCTAAAAGGAAGCAATTCCCAAACCTTTTATAACAAAGCCATCAACTACAGAGAAATGAACCTGGAGAAGAGTCCCCTAAGCAAGCTGGTCTTGGAGCTTTGTTCTTCACAAACAGACCACACAGAGCCCCAGCACAGCAACACAATTAGACCCAACCAAATCATGAGAAAACATAAAGATAATTACTTGACACATTGGAAAGAATTAACAAAAAAAACAGAGCAAACTAGAATGCTATTTGGCCCTAAACAGAGAGTACACAGTGACAGAATACCTGACCACTGTGACTGACCCAAAAAAGCTTTGACTATGTACAGACTCAGTGAGCATTGCCTTGCTATTGAGAAAGGCCGCCGTAGGCAGACATGGCTCTCAAGAGAAGACAGGCTATGTGCTCACTGCCCACAAAATGAGGTGGAAACTTCCTAACCTCCTGCCCAATGTATGACCATATTAGAGAGACATATTTCCCTCAGATTACACAGATCCACAAAGAATTTGAAAACAAATCCAATTTTGATAAACTCCCATATCTACTGGCTGAAATTCCACAGTGTGCCATCACAGCAGCAAGATTTGTGACCTGTTGCCACAAGAAAAGGGCAACCAGTGAAGAACAAACACCATTGTAAATACAACCCATATTTATGCTTATTTATCTTCCCTTGTGTACCCTTAACATTTTTACATCGTTGCAACACTCTATATATACGTAATATGACATTTGTAATGTCTTTATTGTTTTGAAACTTCTGTTTGTGTAATGTTTACTGTTAATGTTTAGTGCTTATTTCAATTTTGTATATTATCTACCTCACTTGCTTTGGCAATGTTAACCTGTAGTGACGCCCAGCCCGTGAACGGGACCGTTATCATCATCTGACACTAATTAGCATAACGCAACGGACATAAATCTTCCTAGAAAATATTCCTATTCATGAAAATCACAAGTGAAATATATTGGAACACAGCTTAGCCTTTTGTTAATCACCCTGTCATCTCAGATTTTCAAAATATGCTTTACAGCCAACGCTAGACAAGCATTTGTGTAACTTTTTCATAGCCTAGCATAGCATTATGCCTTGCTAGCAGCAGGCAAACTTGTCACGGAAATCAGAAAAGCAATCAAATTAAATCGTTTACCTTTGATGAACTTCAGATGTAGACAGTCAAAGTAAATTTTTCCCAAAATATTATTTTTGTAGGCGAAATAGCTTGTTCTTGTTCTCTGTAGTTTGTTCTTCACGTTTGGCTGAGAAATCGCCCGGAAATTGCGGTCACCCCAACGTCGAATATTCCAAATTAGCTCCATAATATCAGCTCCATAATATCAACAGAAACATGGCAAATGTTGTTTAGAATCCATCCTCAAGGTGTTTTTCTAATATCTATTCGATAATATATCTGTCGGGACAATTCCTTTTTCTCTAGGACCGATTGGAGTAATGGCTACCTCTGCACTTTACGTGACAATCTCTCTCGGAGCGACCATGTGACCACTTACGCAATGTGCCCCCATACGGCTATCTTTCAACAGAAATGCGTAAAACTACGTCACAATGCTGTAGACACCTTCGGGAATACGTAGAAAGCGTAAGCTCGTTGATGGTACATTCACAGCCATATAGGGAGTCATTGGAACGCAGGGCTTTCAAAACCTGGGGCACTTCCGGATTGGATTTTTCTCAGACTTTCGCCTGCAACATCAGTTCTGTTATACTCACAGACAATATCTTTACAGTTTTAGAAACGTTAGAGTATGTTCTATCCAAAACTCAATTATATGCATATTCTAGCATCTTTTCCTGACAAAATATCCCGTACAAAACGGGAACGTTTTTTTTCCAAAAATGAAAATACTGCCCCCTAACACCAAAAGGTTTAAACACATGTTTCCCATGCTAATAAAGCCCCTTGAATTTGAGAGAGAGAGAGAGAGAGAGAGAGAGAGAGAGAGAGAGAGAGAGAGAGAGAGAGAGAGAGAGAGAGAGAGAGAGAATCTGAGCTCTCATCTCATCTGGGGCCTGTCTCTTGTTCCTAACAGTGTCAGGCTGCAGCAGCTCCATCTGGTATGTTAGCACCGGGTGCTCAGGGGTTCTTCACCTGATGACAAGAGAGCTGCTGCCTATGGCTCAGTGTTGAGACAGAGTCCCTAACCATCTCACTGGGGATGTCCACACTGCCAGGTAGATTCATGGGGAAAATCTTTTGTTGCTTAGTACATGACCTCACATGTGAATCTGTAAAGAAATGGGTGGGGCTAAGGGGTGTGAACAATGCTGAATGGGTGTAGACAAAAAAGAGCTCTCCAGTAGGCTTACCAAAATATTCAAGGGCCATTTTCTCAAAAGTGAGGTTTATCAACTTTCAAAGCAGATTTACTTTCCCATTGGTCCTCAACTGTAGTGTATAATATATCATATTCTAGAGACTCGACTTTTATCCAATGTAAAAAAACACAATTGCAAGTTTTGCTACATCAGGCCGAATCGAGTCGGTCGGTCACATATATCTAAACCACTACCTTAAAGACAGAGGAGGAGGGACGAGTATCTGCAAGACCACCCACTCTGCAGAGTGAAGTACAGACAACATGCATTTGACAGAGCTGTCCTTGCATGATGTGTATGCCTGAGCACACTGCCTTTACACAGCAGCACGACAGCATCGGTCACATGGTCCTAGTGGACGGCAGCAGGCCACAACATCTCTTGGACACTGTGCACTGTTACTTTCCATTGCTTTACTGAACCATGCTCATCATACATTGGCCTATATGGAAGTACAATGACACTAATGATGATGGCTTGGTCACGCAATGAACCGCCTCTGTCTTCTTTGCTTACGCCAGTTGAATCTGTCAACTAAAAATGTGGCATAGGAGACTCCCTATGTCCCTTGTCCCTGTCAAACTATGTTTATGGTTAGGGATGTGGTTGTGCTCGGTTTTGGGCTTTATTGCCATCCTCTTCCTTGATAACAGCCCTATAAACAGGTACAGGACAGATGGGAGCACACAACGCCAGAAGCCCAACACAACTTGTCTGGATGTGACACCCATGCATCCTCTCCATTATTCCCCTCCACAGTCCAACGGTGGTGATAGAGGACATTGACAGTGCAGGAATCTCCTGTTAAGCTGATACTGTGTTCATTAAGTACAGCAAATATCTGGTAGTGATAATGCAATCAGACAAGCTGTGTCCACTGATGGTTCTTCCCAGGTTTGACAGCTGCCATGTCAGCACAATGTCAGGTTTATGCCAATGGAGAGGCCAGGTGTGGGGAGGGTTAAGGGAAGGTGATATGGGAGGTGATTGGTTGGTAGATTAAGCCATTGCCTATGCGCCCTGGAGTTTCTTCCGGTCTTTCTGTATTGGCTGACGAAGGCCAAGTTTGACACGTTGGTCCACCAGAATCTTCACGCATTTGAGCCGAAGTGTCTGGGAACGAGATTACTATGAGATCAACCAACACACACTTAATGATGTGTTGTGTTTAACTCACGGAGGAATACTTTGATCTGACAAGAGCTAGTTAGTAGATGGATGTAGGCTAATATTGAACTAATTACCCACTCTTCCTGTCTCTTTACCCCCATATGTGTTTTCTAACATGGCTCCAACAGCAAGTTGCCTAATAACTTGGCGGTACTGACTTTGTTGCCTATGTTTTAAGTGTTGTTCAAACTGACAACATCCGACAGGGAGTGTCGGCTATAGAGGTCACTTGTATACAGCATTCCAGTGTATTCAAAAGCACATGCACCACAACATTCCCAAACTCCCACAATCTAGGTGAAAGAAAGACAAATGATTCAAATCTATCAATTTAGAATCAAACAACGCATTGCACTAAATTCAATGTCAAAGGTTGGAATACAAAAGCACACAGATAAACACCATAGCCAATGCAGTAACGCAAAGCTCAATAAATATGCACCAGTAGCTAGATGATTTAATGTTAAAAATAGCATGCATAATTATGTGATCATTCTGTGTATGCTGCAATCATATCCCCTCTGTGCTCTGCTGAGCATATTTTGCCCTAGGCATTGCATCAGTGGTTCGCTTGATTGTGTTGGCGGCAGGTATTTTACCGGTTAAGAGCATTGGGCCAATAACTGAATGGCCGTTGGTTTGAATCCCCGAGCCGACTTGGTAAAAAATGTATCGACATGCAAGGCACTTTCAACACTAATATTCTTTCTGGATAAGAGCGACTGAAATGTGTATGTAATGGTATTATGAAGCCCTACGCTTTAATTAAAATATCTTCAATATAATCTCCTGAGTCGTGCAGCGGTCTAAGGCACTGCATCGCAGTGGTTGGTGCGTCACTACTGACTCTGGTTCGATCCCAGGTTGTGTCACAACTGGCCGTGACTGGGAGTCCCAAATGGCGGCGCACAATTGGCCCAGCATCGTCCCTGTTAGGGGAGAGTTCGGCCGGGGGGCTTTTCTTGGCTCATCGCGCTCTAGTGACTCCTTGTGGCGGATTGGTGCGGCTAGGTTCCAGGTTAAGTGGGCAGGTGTTAAGAAGCATGGTTTGGCGGGTCATATTTGGGAGGATGCATGACTTGACCTTCACCTCTCCCGAGCCCATTGGAAGTTGTAACGATGAGACAATATCGTAATTGGATCGCAATTGGTTACCACGAAAAAGGGGTTAAAAAAGATCTATGCTGTTTTAAGGCTGCTACCACCCGTTAGAAGCATGTCTAATGTAAAGCAGAATTCTTTCACTTATTGGTTGTAAACATATTGCTCTGACATGGATGAAAGGACGTTACAGTATTATGGGTTCAGTTTGAGAGTGGCGCCAGCAGGTATAAGAGTGGTCAACAGTCAAGCAGCCTTTCATGTTGTGCTGAAAAATTATGTTTTTGTATGGTTTGTATTTCGTTGTATTTTGTCAATCAGTGTTTTGTTACTTGGCATATTTTGTGTTTTGTGTGGACCCCAGGAAGAGTAGCTGCTGCTTCTGCGAAAGCTAATGGTTATAATAATAATATAGTCTCTAGTAGCCTATTTACTTGCAGTTTCATTAACGTCATGGATGGACTGATACACTGCAGTCGTTACAGAGGTGACAAAACTCACATTCTGACTGACTGAGCACCTGCAACATCAGGATGTCTGAAATAACAGTCCTATTTAAACTAGCCATGTGTTAATCAAAGTTAAAGTCGTTTATCTCATGTTTTGCTCTCATTGTCAGACGTAAATTTTTTATGTTGCATTTCAAATTAAATCAACTTGTATTTGTCACATGTGCCGAGGACGCCAAGGAACTTGAAGCTCTCAACCTGCTCCACTACAGCCCCATTGATGAGAATGGGGGCGTGCTCGGTCCTCCTTTTCCTGTAGTCTACAATCATCTCCTTTGTCTTGATCACGTTGTTGGAGAGGTTGTTGTCCTTGCACCACACTGTCAGGTCTCTGAACCCTCCCTATAGGCTGCCTCATCATTGTTGGTGACTACAGCTCAACGTTCAACACAATAGTGCCCTCAATCCTCATCACTCATCACTGTTGTGTCATCAGAAAACTTAATGATGGTGTTGGAGTTGTGCCTGAACGTGCAGTCATGAGTGAACAGGGAGTAAAGGAGGGAACTGATCACGCACCCCTGAGGGGGCTGTTGAGGATCTGTTGAGGCTGTTGAGGATCAGCTTGGCAGAGGTGTTGTTACCTACCCTTACCATCTGGTGGCGGCCCGTCAGAAAGTCTAGGATCCAGATGCAGAGGGAGATGATCAGTCACAGGGTCCTTAGCTTAGTGATGAGCTTTGAGGGCACTATTATGTTGAACGCTGAGCTGTAGTCAATGAATAGCATTCTCACATAGGTGTTCCTTTTGTCCAGGTGGGAAAGGGGAGTGTGCAGTGCAATAGAGATTGCATGGTGGTGCGGTATGAAAATTGGAGTGGGTCTAGGGTTTCTGGGATAATGGTGTTGATGTGAGCCATGACCAGCCTTTCAAAGCATTTCATGGCTACAGACATAAGTTCTACGGGTCGGTAGTCATTTAGGCAGGATACCTTATTGTTCTTGGGCACAGGGACTATAGTAGTCTGATTGAAACATGTTTGCATTACAGAATCAGACAGGGAGCGAATGAAAATGTCAGTGGAGTAACTTGCCAGTTGGTCAGTGCATGCTCGGTGTATACGTCCTGGTAATCCGTCTGGCCCAGCGGCCTTGTAAATGTGGACCTGTTTAAAGGTCTTACTCACATCGGCTGCGGAGAACGTGATCACACAGTCATCCAGAACAGCTGATGCTCTCATGCATGTTTCAGTGTTACTTGCCTCGAAGCAAGCATAGAAGTAATTTAGCTTGTCTGGTAGGCTCGTGTCACTGGGCAGCTCTCAGCTGTGCTTCCCTTTGTCGTCTGTAATAGTTTGCAAGCACTGCCACATCCGACAAGTGTCGGAGCCGGTGTACTACGATTCGATCTTAGTCCTCTATTGATGCTTTGTCTGTTTGATGTTTCACCGGAGGGCATAGCGGGATTTCTTATAACCTTCCGGGTTAGAGTCCCGCTCCTTGAATGCGGCAGCTCTACCCTTTAGCTCAGTGTGAATGTTGCCTGTAAACCATGGCTTCTGGTTGGGGTATGTATGTACAGTCACTGTGGGGACGACATCCTTGATGCACTTATCAATAAAGCCAGTGACTGATGTGGGGTACTCCTCAATGCCATCTGTAGAATCCCGGAAAATATTACAGTCTGTGCTAGCAAAACAGTCCTGTAGTTTAGCATCTGCTTCATCTGACCACTTTTTTATAGACCGAGTCATTGGTGCTTCATGATTAGATTTTTACTTGTAAGCAGGAATCAGGAGGACTTAGTTTACAGCATCTTCGGCTGCCATGTATTGTATCAATCGTAAAAAGAAATGTAAACTACATGGCATCCCAATTACGTATACAAAAATTATTATTAGTAGTTGTAGTGCTAGTAGTAGTAGTAGTTCCAGTAGTATCAGTAGTAACAGTAGAGGTAGCAGTAAAAGTAGTAGTAGTAGTAGTAGTAGCAGTAGTAGTTGCAGTAGTAGTAGTAATAGTAGTAGTAGTAGTAATAGTAGCAGTGGCAGTAGTAGTAGCAGTAGTACTAAAAGTAGCAGTGGCAGTGGTAGTAGTAGTAGTAGTAGTAGTAGTAGTAGTAGTAGTGGTATCAGTAGTAGTAATAGTAGTAGTAGTAGAAGTAGTAGAAGGAGTAGTAGTAAACGTAGTAGCAGTGGCAGTAGTATCAGAAGTAGCAGCAATATCAGTAGTAGTTAGCAGCAGTAGCAGTAGCAGTAGTGGATCATTGGTCTTGGGAGGATAGCTCAGAGCATATCTGGAACAATGCTCTTTTGCCAAAAGGGATTAAGAAATCTAAAGAAAACAATATGTTCTATTGTGGTTTTGTTACAATAAAAAAAACTATAGAATATACATGTATCCCTTCAGAGTTCATTTGTCAGGTTGTGAAATTTCTGATAGAGGCAGCGAACCAATCAGACTAACCAAGGCGCTTTTTCTTTCCCCAGATTTAAGGCCTCCACATTTTGGCTGTTTCTCTCGCTCCTCATTCTCTCCCTTTCTCTGTGGATTTCTTGCTACTCACAGGGCCTTTGAAACAACCTTCCGCCTAATGATCCAACGTGACCTTAGCCGTCTTAAATTGAATAACAAATGACCAGATCTTATGGAAGGCTCCCCTTGAGGAGGCTTGCTTTGAATAGGCATAGCGAGTGGACATGTAGGCAGACAGGAGAAGGTGAGGCTGGGCATCTTCTATGACTGCTAAGGAGAAATGGAGGGTGACTAACTCTCAGAGAGCACCTAAACTGTGCATTAATGTCATTTAAAGTGTGCGTGTTGATGTTATCTTTATTGCCATCATTATAATGCAGTAGTGGAGGTAATAATAGTGTAATATTGTGCAATAGTGTGAGAGGAAGCACTATTTTGTTAGTCGTGATGAGAAGAAAAACGGCAGGGAAATGTGGATGACCGTTTTTTCTTCTGCAGCAAAGAAAATATACATAGATTTTTGTGAGCAGTCACCCCGCACTGATTCAGCAACATACATACTGTAGCTATGGTTTGCATATATCCAACATAGGCCAAAACATAATGGTCTGAAAACCCTGACTCATACAGTACTTAGCCAATTAGCATTTGTCTTTCTCTCGTACCAAGTCGATGACACACCGACACAGCACACAGTTTGCAAAGTCATTGGTGCAGATTTTGTATTGTATGTAGGGCATGCTACAGTAGATGGGGGAATGCCCAGTCCAAGCTTTTGGAGAGGATGAGTTTACATAAGAAGAGAATTGAGAATTGTGTGAGGAGGGGAGGGTGAATGAGAGATGGCCAGCTAGCACTTAAAGGAGGGGAATTGGGGGGATCCAGTTTTATCTGAGCAGCTCAGTGCCTTATTACAGCCCCATAACCGGATTTCCAGGCCAGCTCTTAATGGACGGATGGGGGCTTTCGTCCCTGTGCCATCTTTCCCCACACATCTCTTAGTGCCGTAAGCTGACTGGGCACAACACATATGCACCATTCAGGGACATAAACAGAACCTGATGCTGGGAGAAAGCATTGCATTTTGGATAATGAGAGTAACAAAACGGGACCAGTGGGCTGAGAGCTTCAAGTAGGCTTGGCATAAACATCACTGATGAAGTTCACCATGGGTTGTGTCCAATTCCCTCCAAAAGACAGACCCAGTCCTGATGCACACACTCAATGGCAACAGTGACTTCTTGTGACGCACTACTGAGATTTTCTCTTATTAAAATTGGACAGTGCTCCTCTGATAGAGGGGGATGTTCCCTTATTATGCCCAATGCCAGATGTGTAGCCCTCAGCTTTGATGTTTGTTTTCATACAGTAGCATTTCATTTTGGCCCAAAACAACTCAAAGTGAAAGCAGCAGCTGGGTGGAACCGATTCAACTCACACGTCCAGTCCCAGCCTGTTTGCCCACAAATGCTAACCTTTTCCCCTCAGATGCACACTCAGTGAACCAGTCATAGTTACACAGCTTTGGGCCAACTCCCTTAGAATACATTACTGGACAGAGGTTGGGCCAAGTCACTGTTATTCAAGTCACAAGCACGTCTCAAGTCACACGGTCCAAGTCTCAAGTCAAGTGCCAAGTAGAACGGGTCAAGTCTCGAGTCAAGTCCAATCGTGCATTCTAAGTGCGAGCCAAGTAGTGTTAGGTCACACGTTTTTCCAAGTCAAGTCTCAAGTCAAGTTTAAAAAAAATCTATATATGCAATTACTTGTTCAACTACAAATCGAGACCTTGGGACTATAAGGTTCTATCTGACATGTTTGACAAAAATGATTAAGTCACATATAATAGATATTTAGAGGGTTCTTAATGTGTCTGCAATGTTATAATTTTGAAAAAGTTACTCTTGGCGCTAAAAGATTCGATCTGCAATCCAATCACAAGCCTAAATAAATACAGATGAACCAGTCAGAACACGTCTTTGCCATCTCCCTCTAAATATGGTCAAGGCTTGTCTAGCCAGCATTAATGGTGGTTCGCAGGGCAAATAACAGCACTGTTCGTAATCTTAAAGTAAATGATGTCACATTGTTTGATCATAATACATTTCCGTATTTGATGATGTGTACTGACTCTATCTTTATTCTGTCATTTATGTATTCAAATAGCTACAGTCGTCTTAAAAACTGAACATGTCGAATTCAGAAGTGTCAGACAGAACCTTATGGTTGAACCCAGATTGACGTTTCAGAGCCATAAGGTTCTATCTGCTATTGCACCCCTCTTGATACTCTGCACTTTAGGTACCATTAAAGTGAGGACCTTAATGGGTTATGAAAAAAATATTCACTACAAAACAGTTCTGAGATGTGAAAACTGATGCTCAATATCTCAGAACTATGCTTAGTGCAGATAGAACCCTAGTGTACATAGGTCACAGTATCTTTGTCTATTTATTGAGGCTACCAGACAACCCTTTTCAATATTTTGTCTATAACAGATTTTGTTTTTTTAATGATTTATTTTAACAACAAATGCAAGCTTCATAACTCAATTATCAATTTCAAATGATTTTTACATATCTTAGTCCAGATTGAATCTATCCCATCGATCAACAATCTAGATTATTTACTATGAAAGTTAGTTCCAATGACATCATTTGGAACACCTAACCTTTACTTTCTTACTTCTGCAATCAACTTGCTTTTCAATTCATTCCATTCTTATAACCAGTGGGCCTTGAAATAAATACAAAAATATCTAATCACAGTAGCATCATCCCCATCACCACAAGTTAAGTGTATTAAGTCTTGAGTTCTGGAACAAAGTCTTAAGAGAATTCTCTACGCCCCCCCCCCCCCCACTCCCCCTTTGGTGCAGTGAAACTCCAACATGGTTACCATAGCAACCACATTCCCGGTGAGGCGTATTGGCAATGTGTCTGCAGGAGGCTTATCTACACCTAGTTCCTCCCCATCTTATCTGAGGAGTGTCTGTTAATATCCTGCTAATACGAGCAGCTGTAGGACACTGTGACAGCGATCCACTGGTCCCCTACTAGTCTTCAGTGGTATCAGCCAGCGTGCACAGCCAGGCACTGATCTCTCTAATGATGATCAGAGGCTTTAACCCACATCCATGTCAGTGTTCAGAAAAGCCAGTCAAAAGCATCACGGATTGATCTGCAGCTTATGAACAAACTTTCACACACGTAACACATGAATCGCTGGTATTGGCTTTCATAAAAGCATCTTACACACAACAATGAAATGCATACAGTAATTAGTCGTAGACTCACAACATGCAAACACACATATTCACATGCTGACATTCTCCACAGCAACTGGAATGTACATCTATCGTGCTTCCGCTATATGTTGTATAAACATTACATTACAATACACTAACCAGTTTCAGCAGAATAGTATACCCTGTACAGTCTCCCTAAATACATCCCCTGAAAATCCTGCTGTTCTTTGCTGTAATGACAGTGCTATCAACACTTTCTTTGCATAATGTACAAAGATGTCCTCTGGAAATAAAATGACACTCAAAATCCATTATGTCCCTCATCAAAACAACAGAACATTGTGTACTTAGTTCTCCACACTAATAAAACCACTGTCCTTCATCATTTTGGGAACATCTTAATTTTTCATTCAGCCTCAAGGTTTTCTTTTGGTTTGAAAGTTTTATTCCATCAACCAAAGTAATTGTAAGTACATTTACAAAACCAAAACACAATGCTTGAAACTCAAGACAAAAGTGCACTTGAGAAAGTGAAAAAGTAAAGATGAGTGGGCTGGGGTTTGGGGCAGGGAGTCAGATAAAGAGTTAAGTGCATTTAAAAGACTGGTACCAAAACAGTGAGGTCAGGTAAGAGGGGACACATTGCTAGTACTGAAGGCCTGAAAAGCTAGGCCCTCATCTTGAAGGTGGTTTTAATCAGTCAGTGTTGTGGTTGTTGCTGTGACAGCCTTCAAAACTGATTTCCCTGGTGGTTGTTAGGTATTGTAAGGTCAGCACTGAGGGATAGTATCAGGTTAGTGTACTGGCCACAGGCTCAGGAAAACAGATGGGACAGACAGGTGTTACATTACTAGTGTCATACAGGGTTGGGGTAGCCTACATTATGTTTCAATTCTGTCAATTCTCTTTGAGAATATCTTTGAATTGACAGATTGACCCCAGCTGCATACTTCCCCATTAGATGAACCAATCATATGTTGTAAAAAAGCTTCTTCGATCCACAACGTGAACATATCATAACTTATCTGCAGAGCTCTCAACATGAGTACTATTGGCAGCAGCAACGCTATGCCAAGGGGACAGTTATAGATGATGCGCCAACAGGGACATTATGTAACCCTGGAAGAGATCATGTTACCGATCATGCTTACGAAAATCCTGTCTGCAGCAGGAGATTACCGTGCGGCCAAGGGCATTACGCAAAAGTATCTATTTACATGCAATTGTCCAAGGAAAGGCCCCCCCCTCTCCTTATCTCTGTTTACTAGGTTTAGCTGTCACTACCATGGGGCAGAGAGAAGAGCGGGCAGATCTAGTCCTCTCACGGCTTATTCAAATGAGATGCATTTTCGCATGAGGTACAGTGAACAGATCTACTTGGGCAACAAAGGCCTGTTGAAGGAAGGAAAGCCTCTAGGGTTGGAATATCTAAGGAGAGTAATCGGCTTAGTTCATGACATCAGTGGGTTCATAGTGTGACATAGGCTTCACTGCCTGAATGGTTGGTGTTGATTTTTTATGGGTGACTGCAGTGAATGGTGGTCTGTCTGTCTGTCTGTCATGGTGTTACAGTGCTGCTGTGTTTGGCTCGTCATGGTTTCTGGACCAGTGGGCTAAAACTGTTCAAATGGGTTGAAAGATTGGCCAGGACAGGCAGAGTGAGGATAGACAGAGGTAGCTCAATGGCACCAACCAGTGGGATTGATACATTTACATTTATAATCATGTTGTAGTCATGAAAAACAAACTATATGTATAACTATAGCTAACATAAGCCAACTGTATCTGATTATCATACTTTGGGAGACAACATTTTGAAAATTGAACTGCATCTAACACAGAAGAGCAGTGTGCGGTAGAAGGGGGTGGTCACCAGAAGGGGTGCTGGTGGCAGAAGGGGCAGAAGGGGTGCTGGTGGCAGAAGGGGCAGAAGGGGAGCTGGAGGCAGAAAGGGGGAGGGGGCAGAAGGAGAGCAAGTGGCAGAAGGAGTGCGGGCGGCAGGCCTTCTGATTACACACAATTGAAGAGTGTGTATTTATCTTTGGCTGCAAGTGATTTGTTAGGAATAACTACTAATTAGCAGATGAATTACTGTTTTCATTCATGAGTAAACAGTGTATGTTCTCGGCAGAGGTTTGAGTTGATTACTCTTGTTTAAAGTTGAGCTGACAGACGTTTTGCACTGTTTCGCTATGGTTTTAGTCATCAATCTAGCAAGAGTGCAATATTTTATTAATGTAGTAGTGTCTCTCCCCCTGAACCCCCCCTCCCACTAGAAAGCTGTGGCGTTTGGCTTTCACCAAGAAATGTTTATTTATGTCTGAGAAAAAAAAAACACTTTTCAACCCATGTGATCTAGTACACAATATAATAATAACAAAACATAGATAAAAAAACAACCTTTTCATACATTATAATATGTCCATATATAGTTATCATCTATTTTACAGAACATCTACCCAAAATATTACAACTTCTTTATTGCTTTACCAAACATATCATGACATTAGTGTAGTCAAAATCTGTTACATCTAAATAAACATTTTGGCTATTTAAACAGAGTGTTTCCTCCTATAGACAAGGGGAGAAGGGCTATGTGAAGGGCTAGATTTTGTTGTGGAAGTCAAAACAAATGTTTGAAAAAGGACTTCCTAACTTATTTTAGGTTTAAGGAAGTGCGTAGGTTGCAATCTTCATCGTAGAGCTATGCAAGTTAATTATTTAAATCCGCCTGCTTGAGACAAATTCAGCGATTGCTTTGCCATGTCTGTGCTGTGAAGCAGTCGAGCTGGATAATTTTTTTTCTAAAGATTTGACGTAATGTTGCAGTGAAGTGATATAAATTGACGTATTGATGCAGCTGACCACCAGAGGGAGGCAAATACAAGTTTATTCAACAGAGGACATTTACATGGTCTCAGGAAGCTCTGGATGAAGTTCTTCTAACTTATAAAAGGTTGGGAAATTAATAAAACAAGTAATGTTAAGATATATTTTTTAGTAATTCTAGTGCCCGATTTCGGGGACTGTCAGTTTAAGAGGTTAGCAGCCAATCCAGTAATCTGCTAACCTTGTCAGATGTAGTAGGACTAACAATGTGCTTTAGACAGCATAAGACTGCCTTAAGTTTGGCAGCCCAAATTTCAGCTTCCACACTTGCATGGAGAAACTCATTATCATCTCATTGTTGTTATAGATACAGATAGCCACCAGGGAGAGTGTGAGACAAGATGACAATGTTGTCCTTTTGCACTTTTGCCTAAAACAGCATTGGGGAAAGTAGGACATTATCCCAAAGACCTTACCAGACCTTCCAAAATTTTAAATAAATATTTTAAGCTCCGAATACAAAGCTCCAAGTTCCACGATAGACAATTATCCCGAAGGTCTAGGAAGTAAAATGGAATGGGGCTGTGTCACAGTGATTTATCCTTGAAAGCTGATGTGATGTTCACAGTCCGCTAAACGTTGTTTTTGCCGCAAGCACATTCCTTCTGATCAGTATTATGTTAATCACCTGTCACACGTCTTAAGGTCTCAATCGCGCAATTTCTCCATTCGTGTAGATATACTGTATGCTCACAGTGGCATGTATTCACGGCTGGTAATGGAGGCCAGCCAAATATTGACCAATAACAAAATAAAAAGGAGAAAGGAATTTATCTTTTGTCTCTCTGTGTTTTCATAATTGTCCTTCATTCACTGAATCTATCTCACTGGAGAAATCATCTGAGTAAAGGAAAAAGCACCCCTCTGTCTAAGCAGCCCTTGTTTCTGATGCTGTCTGGACAAAGAGAGAATTGACATGTTGCAGCCGTAGCAATTGATTGATTGATGCCAGAAAGCATTTGCATTTGGCCGCCCTTGATATATATATATAAAAAGAAGACCAATCAGCGTTGAGCTGAGCTCAACTGTGGGTTGTCCTGGTGCAACAACTCCAGCACCTCCCAAGGGAGGCCAGATTGGGTTTGGCTTCACAACAATCAAATTACATCAAAAGCAACACATATTTTTCAGAAAAACATGTCTGTTTCTGGTCCACTTGTGTTGTTGTCCTGCAGTAGTTAGCTTGCTAAATTGGCCATTTCCTAAGACATGGATGGGGATTTGGACTTGTGGTTTTGACTTAATTGTACAGGCCAATGATTATAATCAGAAATTTGACCTACTCATTAATTCATATGTTGTGCCACTGGCCTGAGGCGATTGAAGTTCAATATGTAGCTTAGATGTAGCCTAGTACGCTCACATTAACTAGCTAGCTAACATAGCTGGTTCATTGTTTTCTATGCGAGGAAGTTATGCTAGCAAGTATTTAGTATTTTAGGTTTTCTATGACAACAAAAACTAAGTGTATACTACTGTATGACAGTCATAGACCGTTTTGCCAACAGGAAAGAGAGGACGATGGCATTGGCATTCAACTAATCTTCATGTATGGTGAGTCAACATGTTTTTTCTACTTGTATGCACACAGACACACATACAGTACACACACACACACACACACACACACACACACACACACACACACACACACACACACACACACACACACACACACACACACACACACACACACACACACACACACACACACACACACACACACACACACACACACACACACACACACACACACACACACACACACACACACACACACACACATACTCTCTTCCTAGAGCTGTTCTCCCAGCCAACTGAGCAATAGGGAGAGAAGGGCCTTGATCAAGGCAGTGATCAAGGACCCAATGGTCACTCTGACAGAGCTTTAAAGTCCCTCTGTGGAGATGTGAGAACCTTCCAGGAAGACAACCATCTCTGCAGCACTCCACCAATCAGGCCTTTATGGTAGAGTGGCCAGAGAGAAGCCAATCCTCAGTAAAAGACACATGACAACCCGCTTGGAGTTTGTCAAAAGGCACCTAAAGAAGTCTCAGACCATAAATAATATTATTTGGTCTGAAGAAACCAAGATTGAACTCTTTGGCCTGAATGCCAAGCATCACATCTGGAGAAAACCTGGCACCATCCTTATGGTGAAGCATGGTGTTGGCAGCATCATGCTGTGAGGATGTTTTTCAGCAGCAGGGACTGGGAGACCAGTCAGGATTGAGGGAAAGAAGAACAGAGCAAAGTACAGAGAGATCCTTGATGAAAACTTGCTCTTGAGCGCTCAGGACCTGACAACGACCTTATGTACACAGCCAAGACAATGTAGGAGTGGCTTCGGGACAAGTCCTTGAGGGGCCCAGCCAGAGCCCAGACCGAACATCTCTGGAAAGTCCTGAAAATAGCTGTCCAGCGACACTCCCCATCCAACCTGACAGAGCTTGAGAGGATCTTTTTATTATGATTTTTTATTTTTTTTAACCTTTATTTTACTAGGCAAGTCAGTTAAGAACAAATTCTTATTTTCAATGACAGCCTAGGAACAGTGGGTTAACTGCCTGTTCAGGGGCAGAACGACAGATTGTCAGCTCGGGGATTCGAACTTGCAACCTTTCTGTTACTAGTCCAACACTCTAACCACTAGGCTACCCTGCCGCCCCACTAGGCTACCCTGCCGATCTGCAGAGAAGAATGGGAGAAACTCCCCAAATAACGGTGTGCCAAGCGTGTATCGTCATACCCAAGAAGACTCTGTAATCACTGACAGGTACTTCAACAAAGTACTGAGTAAAGGGTCTAAATACTTATGTAAATGTGATATTTCAGTTCTCTTTTATTCATACATTTGCAAAGAAAATATTTAAAACTTGTTTTGCTATGTCATTATGGGGTATTGTGTGTAGATTGATGGGGGAAAGGGGAAAACAACTATTTAACCCATTTGAGAAAAAGGCTGTAACGTTACATTTTTTTGGAAAAAGTCAAGGGGTCTGAATACTTTCCCAACGCCTAGTTGATTTGGTTTAGTAAACTGTTTTTGTTGGCTCGTCCTTATTTCATAATACGGTTCTGTATGAACGAATGGGTTATAGAGCAAAGAACACAATTATCACAACATAGGTTGTAATATGGCTTTTTCTCCTGGCTTGGCTTCCCCAGTGATTTTACCCACGCATCGCTACTATAATTTTTCTCCAACAGATGTTTCTCTCCAATCGTGGTGTACACGGATCTTAACAGCCCACGTCAGGAAATGAAAGAAGACATTCCTACATTGTAATCACCTCTTGAACATCTGTTGGTGGCTGCATGGTTGGGCACCAACAAGCTGAGAAACACAGGGATGATCACACCCAAGCATTCCGAAGGACCACAGCAAATATAAACCAGGAACTGGAAATGGTCTATCTAAGAATCCATGTGACCTTCAAGCTGAGAAATATGACTGATATTAAGAGCATTGTTGCCATTCCCAGTGGTCTTGATGGACACAATTTATTAATGCAAAATAAATCATAGAGAAAAGCAAATACATTATAGAGAACCGACATGTAAACCCTGTAGCTGTCCTGGATGACACTCAGCTGATGGAGGTCTTGTGGGCTGAAATGCTTTGTGTTTAGTCAAAACAAAAAAATAATACGTAACTGTGAGTGAGAATCATGTCAAGAATAGTCGGGTGTTTATTTATGTGCATGAGCACATGCACAATTGTTTTTGTTTTCCCCTCAACTATCAATAGCATAACCTGCTTTCCATCAGGGACCAATGGAGGAGCATGGACTATCCCTGACAGGTCTCCTTTTAAAAAGTCTTTCTCTACCCTCTGCTTTCTCCTTCCGTACAGCCAGACGGTCCTGGCTGAATAATTCAGACCAAGGAGCATTCTCAGAGATCAGACAAAAAAGAGAGAAGAAATAAGAAAAAAAGAATTTACAGAATTGTTGAAGAACGAATGAATATTTAAAGGGGGCACTAACTTAGCTGTGCCCGGCCTCAATTTATTTATTTGATTTGCTCCAGCAAGCGTTGGCATCATGACGGAAATAGCAGGACACTCTCATGCAAATTTAGAGTTAAAGGCCCAGTGCAGTCAAAAACGCTTTATCTCTGTGTTTTATATATATTTCCACACTATGAGGTTGGAATAATATTTTGAAATTGTGAAAATTACCTTTTAGTGTAAGAGCTGTTTGAAAAGACCATCTGAAATGTCAGCCTGTTCTGGTGGGATGGAGTTTTAGCCTGCCTGGTGATGTCACCAGACAGTAAATTAGTTAATAGACCAATAATAAAGAAAGTTCCAAACCTTTCTGCCAATAACAGCTAGTTTTCAGTTTTCCCTCCCAACCCAGACCACTCACAGACAGTCCTATCAAAATCATTGCTTGAGAAATGTCTCTTTGCCAAGAAGCTATTTTATTTGAAAACAATTTCATTAAGGTACTTTTTTTTTACCCAGAAAGTATTTGATTTTTAGAGAAAAATGTCTGCATTGGACCTTTAACACTCACTGCAGCCCTCCTCGTCCCATCGGAATTCATTATCGCTTCTGTCGCCTGCAGTTCAAAGTCACCAGTCAAGCTTGACAATGTGGTCGGCACATTCCAAACACTGTGCTGGGGGATTACATTTCCATCACAGAGCCATTGCTCATTGCAAGTGCAGTTAGAGGAGTATTGTGCAGCAACAGAACAGAACAATCATTCCCTCTGCACAAAACCCGGAGATGTTTTGGGTCAGGTGTGACACTACAGCTAAAAGTATTTGTTGTAGAACATGTCACCTTTTTCTTAAACTTAATTTTTCTTAAAACAGCCCAAAGATCTGTCATTTATGTCATTAACCTGAGGCAAGAACTGCCTCAGAAGTTGGACAGAGCGGCAGGTCTATGAAGCACTACCTTAGGAGTTCACGCTTAGCTGAGTTGATATTACAGTGCGTAGGGTTAATCTCCCCCCCCCCCTCCCATTTTTTATTTTGTCTTTACAATGATAAAGTGCATACACAGCTCCACGGGGCCATAGGCCTACATGAAACATTAAAATGAGTTTTAAAATCACTCCTATCTGATAAGGTTCACACCAGAGGATGAACTATGTGCCCACATCAGCGCTTTTTGATGACACATACACCATGATATAACTTACGCTTTCTAGGAGTTTCATGCTTCTATTTGCATAGTGATGAGACTGTAGTCTGAGTACAAGTCTCTTTAGCTAACATTCCAGTCCTTAAAACACACCTTGTTGTTGCCAAAGAGACTGGCCTTTCTGCAATCTCAAGGTTCAATATTCGCTGGATTTAAGGCGGAGATGCTCCTTGGTTCACTCATATTTTCCATGACAACAACATGTGGAGCCTCAAAAATAGAATTAGAATGCATAACAAAGTCAAAAACATTTAGCTGTTAGCTAGGCAAGTTGTTGTATTTTGAGGCTTAATATCTAAACTAAAACAGTTTGTGGTTGGAATTGCAGTATTTATTTAGTTTGAGAATTTAGACGTGAGCTAGCAACTTTTGACAGACTGGTTTCATCTGGACAAAAAATGGTTGCTAACAACCGGATAACAACGTGTTCTGTGGAGAAGAAAAGCTATAGAGTTACAATATTTGCATAATTTGCATTTTGTTGAATAGTCATGACTGGTACGAAGCTACCTGTCAAGTCATAAGACAATGCCGGTGAAGGTTATGATTGCTACTTAACGCGGATCCAAG
This sequence comes from Oncorhynchus gorbuscha, assembly GCF_021184085.1. Classification (NCBI taxonomy): domain Eukaryota; kingdom Metazoa; phylum Chordata; class Actinopteri; order Salmoniformes; family Salmonidae; genus Oncorhynchus; species Oncorhynchus gorbuscha. Next base: position 10,747,636 of record NC_060180.1, on the reverse strand, counting down.
ATCCACTGGCATCATTGGTGTAGGGTTAGCTAGACGTTTCTGACTGGTTTTGGAACTGTGACAATGGGCTGCCTCTGCCCTCTTGACACGATGGGATGTATAGTGCTTTTGCCAACACAGCCAGAAATGTACACAGTACTCTTGTACCCTTAAACTTTTTTTAAATGACTATAATATTTGTTGATTAAATCAGACTTTATTAGTACAATGAGTAATCCTGGAATCTCATGAGTTAACTGACATGAGACAACTCAAGAAAATAGCAACTCTACAGAGCCCGATGGCAACAATGAATGGCTAAATTACTTCCGAACATGAAGGGTTCGAGGAGCTCTTCTTCCTCCTCACCACTCTATTACCCACAGCAAAATTTGCCTACATTTATGATATTGTTTATATATGTGTATCTCACATTATGTTGAGGTAAAAATCAGAGTGTAATGCTTGTATGGATATCAACCCCAACAACAACAATAAAATCACAAATAGCGATTAAATAATCACTTACTTTTTGAAAATCGTCCTCTGATTTGCAATCCAAAGGGTCCCAGCTACAACATGCATGGTCGTTTTGTTAGATAAAATCCTTCTTTATATCCAAAGAGTATGTTTAGTTGGCGCTATCGATTTCAGTTCAGCATGCGGACAAAGGAATCCAAAAAGCTACCGCTAAACTTTGTTAAAACAAGTCAAACTACATTTCTAGTTATTCCTCAGGTACCCTAAAATGTAATAAAACTATAATATTACATACGGAAAGAAGTATTTTCAATAGAAAAGTAAAATTAGCAAGTGCGCGTCCTCTTTGTCGCAAGCCCACAGACTGATTTCCAACTCTGACTCCCTGTACCAAAACTCTAAATTCTTCCTATTTTTGGAAGAAACAAGCCTAAAACCTTGAGGTAAGACGGTTGACATCTAGTGGAAGCCATAGGAATTGCGATCTGGGAGCTGGACTTGCATAGGACCCATAGCTTTCCATGGTAAGAGAATGGGATCTCAAAAAATATATGTTTGGTTTTTCTTTGGATTTCTTCCTACCATATCAATTGTGTTATAGTCTCATACATTATTGTAACATTTCTACAAACTTCAAAGTGTTTTCTATCCAATGGTACCAATTATAGGCATATCCTGGCGTTTAGGCCTGAGTAACAGGACCCTAGCCCTAACAAGTGACTACCACCATCGATATCTGTATGCTAGCTATTCTAACCAGTTCATATGAACTGGAGTTAGCATTTAGCAGTCACTTCTTCTAAACCTGAAAATTGACAACTTCTACATGTTATGCAGTGAAAATAGCTAAATATATCCAAATCGGACTTTAGTAAGCACATCATGACGGATTTGATGACTCTCCACTTTGTTAGATCAGATTTGTTGAATGTGCACCAATCTGGTCAATGGAACATCTGTGTTCCATTGACTCCTTTACCGCATCTATGGCAGAAAGGCCAGTCTCTTTGGCACATGCCATGGAGTACAGGGAGTGGATTAGCTAAAGAGATTGGCACCCAGGCTAATAAAACTGTATTTCTGATATCTAACTTGCAAACCATAATAATTGTTTTACAGTACTTATGGAGAGGAATTACTACATTCCAGATATTTCAGAACCAGGATGACAATGGGCCAATTCTGCGCTGCCCTATGGGACTAACAATCATGGCCAGATGTGATACAGCCTGGAATTGAACCAGGGACTGTAGTGACTGACATGCAGTGCCTTAGACCACTGTAACACTGAGGATCCCTGTACTTGAAGAAACTTTAAAAGTTTCAAACTTTGAAAGAATGCCAAGAGTGTGCAAAGCTTTCATCAAGGCAAAGGGTGACTACTTTGAAGAATCGCAAACATAAAATATATTTCAATTTTTTTTAACACTTTTTTGGTTACTACATGATTTCATATGTCTTATTTCATAGTTTTGATGTCTTCACTATTATTCTACAATGTAGAAAATAGTACAAACAATGAGTAGGTGTGTCCAAACCTTTGACTGGTACTGTATATATAGAGCGTTAAGTCAGGTTTTATGCTTCCATGTTAGCAGCCATATACAGTGCCTTGCGAAAGTATTCGGCCCCCTTGAACTTTGCAACCTTTTGCCACATTTCAGGCTTCAAACATAAAGATATAAAACTGTATTTTTTTTGTGAAGAATCAACAACAAGTGGGACACAATCACGAAGTGAAACGACATTTATTGAATATTTCAAACTTTTTTAACAAATCAAAAACTGAAAAATTGGGCGTGCAAATTATTCAGCCCCTTTACTTTCAGTGCAGCAAACTCTCTCCAGAAGTTCAGTGAGGATCTCTGAATGATCCAATGTTGACCTAAATGACTAATGATGATAAATACAATCCACCTGTGTGTAATCAAGTCTCCGTATAAATGCACCTGCACTGTGATAGTCTCAGAGGTCCGTTAAAAGCGCAGAGAGCATCATGAAGAATAAGGAACACACCAGGCAGGTCCAAGATACTGTTGTGAAGAAGTTTAAAGCCGGATTTGGATACAAAAAGATTTCCCAAGCTTTAAACATCCCAAGGAGCACTGTGCAAGCGATAATATTGAAATGGAAGGAGTATCAGACCACTGCAAATCTACCAAGACCTGGCCGTCCCTCTAAACTTTCAGCTCATACAAGGAGAAGACTGATCAGAGATGCAGCCAAGAGGCCCATGATCACTCTGGATGAACTGCAGAGATCTACAGCTGAGGTGGGAGACTCTGTCCATAGGACAACAATCAGTCGTATATTGCACAAATCTGGCCTTTATGGAAGAGTGGCAAGAAGAAAGCCATTTCTTAAAGATATCCATAAAAAGTGTTGTTTAAAGTTTTCCACAAGCCACCTGGGAGACACCAAACATGTGGAAGAAGGTGCTCTGGTCAGATGAAACCAAAATTGAACTTTTTGGCAACAATGCAAAACGTTATGTTTGGCGTAAAAGCAACACAGCTCATCACCCTAAACACACCATCCCCACTGTCAAACATGGTGGTGGCAGCATCATGGTTTGGGCCTGCTTTTCTTCAGCAGGGACAGGGAAGATGGTTCAAATTGATGGGAAGATGGATGGAGCCAAATACAGGACCATTCTGGAAGAAAACCTGATGGAGTCTGCTAAAGACCTGAGACTGGGACGGAGATTTGTCTTCCAACAAGACAATGATCCAAAACATAAAGCAAAATCTACAATGGAATGGTTCAATAATAAACATATCCAGGTGTTAGAATGGCCAAGTCAAAGTCCAGACCTGAATCCAATCGAGAATCTGTGGAAAGATTCACAGTCTTTACTGTGTTGTAGTGTCACAAAATTGCATATATGCTTTCACTTGACATCTTCATAGGTTTCGAAAACTATCAGAAATTAACAGCACAACGTGGAAGCGTAAATTATCACTTAACAATGGCTATGGAGGAGAAAGAGTCTCTATCGGAACTTTCAACCGCATTGATGCTTCTCTCAATATATGCTGTATGGTTCTGAGAACAGTTGGCTAAATCAGTGGTTGTAAAGTCTCTCCTTAGGGACCCCCAGCCTTTCCAGAGCTAGCATACTTGACTCAACTTATCAATCAACATAATAACAACACCTAAGGGATTTTAACAATAAAATATGACTAACCAGAGTAAAAAAAATGTAACTTCAAAGAACTTTTGAGATTGAGGTAGGTTCTATGTAGAACCATTCTCCATAAAGGTTCTATAAAGAACCATAAAAAGGGTTCTACTGTATATAGGTTGTAACCTTAGGAACACTTTTCAGGTTCTATATAAAATATTGTATTAATGTTTTATTATAGAACCTAAGGAAAGTATTTTTTATAGCACCATAACAGTTCAATGAATAACCCTATGAGCATTGGGGAGGCAGGGTAGCCTAGTGGTTAGAGTTTTGGACTAGTAACTGGAAGGTTGCAAGTTCAAACCCCCCAGCTGACAAGGTATAAATCTGTTGTTCTGCCCCTGAACACGTAGTTAACCCACTGTTCCTAGGCCGCCATTGAAAATAGGAATTTGTTCTTAACTGACTTGCCTAGTTAAATGAAGGTAAAATAAAAATGGCTCTTTATAGAACGGTTCCATAAAGCACCAAAAAGGGATCCACTGTGGTGCAACATATAGAACCTTTTTTTGTGTGCGTACATATTGTTTATGGTTGCACAAATATCTCTCATTTCTGAGTATGGTTTGAATCAAACTGAATTGTTTGCACTGAAGCACAAGGGAGTTGTGAATATCTGATCCATGGCTTGAGTCCTGTATATGGAAAAACATTGATTTGTAATGTTTCACATTGGTTATATAGAGAGGGCAGCTGATTAGCAGACATTGTGTTTGGGGGCTTGGTGGGGCAGAGCCTGGGGGAATGGTGGGTGAGAGGCAACAGAGCGAGGCCAAGCCTAGCCTAAGCAATCACCCAGCCAGCAGGAGCTCCATTACAGCAACCCATCAGGACGGGAGCCTAACCAAGCCTAACTGCTATGCACTCGCATAAACTCTTCAATTACACAACCCCTGATGGGTGCTTCGTTCTATGACTTGCCATCTATAATGGCTGTAGAGAGAGAGGACAGACTGGATAGAGGGTGTTATAAGCTGTTTATTACAGCCTTGTCATCTTTAAATTGAATGTATACTGTACAAGGTTTCCAGACCTTAAATGAATTATGAGTCTGCTGCTGACATTACACATTTCCTCGCTTTGACTTTAATGTGTTGGTTCAAATAATGTGTGTTAGAGTCATCCAGAAAGATACGACCAATTAGAAGTAGCTATTAGCATATTATGGCACATCTTTGGGGATGGGTCTGATAATATTCTGGCAATATTTGGACAGTTTCAAGGAAAAACATGGGTTTAGTTTCAAAGCTGTTTTCCTAATTATTTTGAAATGTAAAGAAAACATATCTGACATTTATGACACCACCATGAAAGAAATGTATATGGGGTATGGTTAAAGTTAAGATGTTATGCAAGGAAAAGATAACAACATCAAACATCGCAACCATGTTGAAAACGCTAAATTCTTCACACTTCCAGCAATGAGCTACTCGAACTTTGATCCTTGTCAAAATTCTTCCCTTTGGCAGGGCTACAACTTCTTCAAAGTTTGGACCTAGTTTATTGGCCATCACAGACACCATTCATCTAACATGGTGTATGTATCTCCATGGAAACCGCTTTCCTCTCGGTTTCTATTTAACCTGGACTTGAGATGCAAAAGGTCATGGTGACATTGGAATATGATGTGTGTGTGTGTGTGTGTGTGTGTGTGTGTGTGTGTGTGTGTGTGTGTGTGTGTGTGTGTGTGTGTGTGTGTGTGTGTGTGTGTGTGTGTGTGTGTGTGTGTGTGTGTGTGTGTGTGTGTGTGTGTGTGTGTGTGTGTGTGTGTGTCAATGAACCATTTACATTACATTTACATTTAAGTCATTTAGCAGACGCTCTTATCCAGAGCGACTTACAAATTGGTGCATTCACCTTATGACATCCAGTGGGACAGTCACTTAACAATAGTGCATCTAAAACTTAGGGGTGGGGTGAGAGGGATTACTTAACCTATCCTAGGTATTCCTTAAAGAGGTGGGGTTTCAGGTGTCTCCGGAAGGTGGTGATTGACTCCGCTGTCCTGGCGTCGTGAGGGAGTTTGTTCCACCATTGGGGGGCCAGGGCAGCGAACAGTTTTGACTGGGCTGAGCGGGAGCTGTACTTCCTCAGTGGTAGGGAGGCGAGCAGGCCAGAGGTGGATGAACGCAGTGCCCTTGTTTGGGTGTAGGGCCTGATCAGAGCCTGGAGGTACTGAGTTCCCCTCACAGCTTGAGGCAAGCACCATGGTCTTGTAGCGGATGCGAGCTTCAACTGGAAGCCAGTGGAGAGAACGGAGGAGCGGGGTGACGTGAGAGAACTTGGGAAGGTTGAACAAAGCGTTCTGGATGAGTTGAAGGGGTTTAATGGCACAGGCAGGGAGCCCAGCCAACAGCGAGTTGCAGTAATCCAGACGGGAGATGACAAGTGCCTGGATTAGGACCTGCGCCGCTTCCTGTGTGAGGCAGGGTCGTACTCTGCGGATGTTGTAGAGCATGAACCTACAGGAACGGGCCACCGCCTTGATGTTAGTTGAGAACGACAGGGTGTTGTCCAGGATCACGCCAAGGTTCTTGGCGCTCTGGGAGGAGCGCCTAGGGAGGAACCATGACCCCCATGAACAGTCTCAACAGGTCACTTATTTGAGATTTGAGTTATTGACCAATGGAAGATACCAAACAACAAAGGGGTCAACTCAGTTGGCCTGGTTGGGAGATAGAACTTATCATGAGGCTACATGGATGACAAGATCCTACTGAGCTTGACAGGATATGTGGGGACAGTTACAGTATGACTGTGAGCCTACAAACAAATCAGATACTTCTATTGACTGACACTAGAACCTGGCCAGGTAGTGTAACCCAGTTAAACTTCTGTTCTTGTCCTTCAAAAGGACTTCAGTTTGTATGGTGCTATATTTGTTTTCTCTTGTTTCATCTGTCCTACTTTCATACGGCTAGACACATTCTGTTCAGTTTTGACTAGATGCTTTCTGTACTGCTGTGCTGGTTGCTCCTACCAGTGCTCGTGCATTAGCTATACATGCCAGCTTTCTGCAGGGTTTCTTTAGTACAATGACAGTATGAGTTTGGGAGAGATGTGTTTAGAATAAGCTTAAGCTCATTAGATCAGTGGTGTAAAATATGTAGAGTGAGCCAGACACATCAAATATTTAGCTTGTAAGCCCCAACCCTACCCACACACATTACTGCGTTTGGTATACCCTCATTCTCCTTCTTAACACACACACACTGACTCTCGCTTTTCCACACGCATCCACATATGCACGCACACAGTCAGTCTATACAGGAAAGCCAGCTTCCACATTGCCATTGCTCAGGATCATTGCTCAGGATCATTGCTCAGGATCATTGCTCAGGATCATTGGCCTCACCAAGTCCCATGAACACTTTATGTTTTTATGGTAACCTCTATTAGTGATAGTCAGGAGTAGGATAACGAGTCAGGCAAACCTCTCTGGTGTCAACTTCTGCTTTATTCATCCACCTAGGATGGAGTTCTCACAGTTCATAGTTGGTTATTGTTATGACTAGTAAAAAAAAAAAATCACAGACAACAAATCGGATTGGTTTGGCCATCCCGAACCTGTCAGTAGTGACAACCAGCTAGGGCATTTTGGATTACTCCTTGCGTGCCCAGCCGGCTGCTGTTATAATACTTCAGATGGAGGGACACTGCTGGGGTTGCATTTTTCCCTGCCTGATTTTAATTACAGTGTCACAGAGTCTGCAGAGAGCAGTAGTGTATAGCTCTGACCCCAACGCGCCATCGGTGGCTTGGAGCCGGCATGCTCAGTTGGGCTTACTCTAACTGCATATACCCAGGCAGCACCCTGTAGCACTGACATCAGTGGGGACTGCCAAGGGAACAACTCTGCCATGGCAGGATAATTAGGAGCAGGCAAATTAAGTAGCTATAAGTCTCGTGTAAAAGTAATGAAATAAATTAATCTAGTGGAGGACGAAAGGAAGAGACTATATACCTATTGACAAATTGGATAGGATAGACCCTTATGGAAAAACCACATTAATTTCACATGTAAACATATGTGAAGTGTTCCAAAAACACATGTTTTCATGTGATCACGTGATCTTATGTGACGTTAATGTGATAATATGTGACAACACGTAAACGTGATAAAATGAAACTACATATGTGAAAACGTGATCACGTGAAATGTTCCAGAAACACGTTGTCAAAGATTTCATGTGAAATTTCACGTGGATTTTCTGTAAGGGGTGAGAGAGGGAGGGATGTTCTCTATATATAGAGAATAATATAGAGAAAATGATATAAAGGAAGAAGCAGCCCTTTTCTCTTTACGCGACAGAAGGGTGAGGAAAGAGGGCACAGCAGAGAGCGGGAGAATAGACATTGTAAATGGAGATAAAGTGTTTCATAGGGAGGGGTATTAGGAGAATTTTGAAAAAGCCCCAGCCTATCGATCGCTGCACTGCAGCTGAATTGAACACGTTGCATATCAGAGGGATTCAATTACGGTCCAATAATCAGCTGTGATTCTCAGGACCCTGAGCCAGAAAGGCTGGTTTGCTGCGCCATGCTGGTGCTGCACCCCTCTGCCTCCTCTATATGGTGATCCACTCTGTGTTCACTCCCGTTAGCTACTCATCACTCTCCCATCTCTCTATCCATCTCCCTTCGTCTCGCTTCCTTTCGTCTCTCTTTCCATCTATAATGTCACTGTCCATCTCTCTCCATCTCGTTCACTTCTGTGTGGAGTGGAGTATTATGGCATCTTGTTCTTATTCTCTCTATCCTGTTTTTCATCTGCACAATACTTCTCTCGCTCCAAAAGGCAATGTGTGCTTGTGTTTTTCCATTTGTCACCCCCTCTCACCTCCTTGCAATCATTTCCCACTTTTTCGTCCCTCATTTCTCTCTCTGCTGTTCTCGACCACTTACAGTCACTACTGAATACACCTCATTCTGTTCTCTGTTAAGAATGATTACTCTCCCTGCCACACATTTCTAGTCACCCTAAAGGGAAGTGTTAATAGTCATAGGTTTAGCTCAGACTCCAACATGATGTACTTTTAGTCTCCTTACTGCACTTTTTACCTGACCACTATTAGCCTCCTTACTGCACTTTTTACCTGATCACTATTAGCCTCCTTACTGCACTTTTTACCTGATCACTATTAGCCTCCTTACTGCACTTTTTACCTGACCACTATTAGCCTCCTTACTGCACTTTTTACCTGATCACTATTAGCCTCCTTACTGCACTTTTTACCTGATCACGCAACAAAGGGAAAAGGGAGATTTCTTTGTGATTGACAGGTGACAAGTATAGGTTACGTCATTTAATGCCATCCAATTGATCACCTGCATGTGTTAGAATTCGCTTTGACACGACTCTTACCAAGATAGATTATGCCGTGGGATAAATAGATCATGGAACTGGATGATCATTTATGAAACGGACTAGCTTACTCCATCCTTCTTTCTCCCATTCCTTTGACTCCCATCCATCCCACCATTCTAATGCAATTTCCGTTCATTACTTATTCATTTCTCAGATTTATTTAAGCGGCTTTTGGCTAGTGGGATGAATGCCTTATTTACCGAGGAGTAGTTAGGAATGTTAAGGACTAAATCTCTAAAGGCCATATCTACTTCGTGACTAACTGCTATAACACGTTAACAATAACCCAATATATCAAGGATAATCCATTTGCTGGTACCTGGTTCATGGGACTCAAACGAAGGGTTTGTGGGACTCAAACGAAGGGTTCATGGGACTCAGATTATGAGCTAAAACGAAGGAAAGAAAGGAATCCTGAAGGTCTTACTATTGAGATCAGACTGCAAGACTGTACAACGACTGTATTTTTTGTGTCCCTATACCTTCACTGATGACTGGATGATTCACCTTTTTTGACATGTTCTTTTCTTTTCTTTCCCTCTTTCTTTCTGTCTTTTCTCCGACCTGCGTACCGAGATTCAATTACTACCATATAATCACTTTTCATCCCCAAGGCTTAAAGTGTCCCTTGGTCTGGAGAGAAAAAACTTTTAATCTCCGACCTTGACACTCACTCACTCACTCACTCACTCACTCACTCACTCACTCACTCACTCACTCACTCACTCACTCACTCACTCACTCACTCACTCACTCACTCACTCACTCACTCACTCACTCACTCACTCACTCACTCACTCTTATATTGTATTCTCAAGCACAGACACTTGGCTACATACAACGCCATACTCACACAGATGTGGCAGTAAAGCATGTTTTAGCTTTTTACTTACTTTATGATGCATTAAAACAGATTTCTCGCTCTATGGATTTGTAATAGTCACCAATAACTTGTAGTCATCATTTACACCAACCTAATACCACCACTCTTAGGTGTAGGAGTGATAGTGACAAAGAAACTCTTAAGAAAGGCTATCCTCGGGCCGAGTGGCGCAGCGGTCTAAGGCTGCGCATCGCAGTGTTGCTGCGTCACTACAGCCTGGAGTTTGATCCTAGGTTGAGTCATTACCGGCCGTGACCGGGACTCCCATAGGGCGGCGCACAATTGACCCAGTGTCGTCCGGGTTAGGGGAGGGTTTGGACAGGGGAGCTTTACTTGGCTCATTGCGCTTTAGCGACTCCTTGTGGTGGGCCGGGCGCCTGCAGGCTGACTCTGATCATCAGTTTAACGGTGTTTCCTCCGACAGATTGGCTGTTCTTTTGCTCACTTGGACAAGACGATGTTGATCATTTCAGACCTTTGATGGTAGGGTTTTGTGTTGTGGACCTCAGGAACCTTTCTGTCTATTCTAGACCAGAAATGTTAATGCTAGGGTCAGATAATAGACAGAGTTCAGAGGGGTGAGAAGCGCAACAATTAAAATTCTTAATAGTCATGGATCTTGCACGTGGAATTTAGGTCATTTATAGACCTCCATATAAACTGTATTGTGGGAACTTTTCTGTAACTTTTTGTTGATGCTGATGTCATGGGACAGCTGTAACCCAACAACTGGAGGAAGGACAAATCTGACTTGTTTAATTTGCTGATTGGCCAGTTTCCAGTAAACTGTAGAATAGTGTGATTTAAGCTGCATTGGATTTTAGCATTGTGGTACAGTCTCCTTCATGACATTCAAATGAAATGAAATGAATTGTATTTATAAAGCCCTTCTTATATCAGCTGATATCTCAAAGTGCTGTACAGAAACCCAGCCTAAAACCTCAAACAGCAAGCAATGCAGGTGTAGAAGCACGGTGGCTAGGAAAAACTCCCTAGAAAGGCCAGAACCTAGGAAGAAACCTAGAGAGGAACCAGGCTATGAGGGGTGGCCAGTCCTCTTCTGGCTGTGCCGGGAGGAGATTATAACAGAACATGGCCAAGATGTTCAAATGTTCATAGATGACCAGCAGAGTCAAATAATAATAATCACAGTGGTTGTCGAAGGTGCAATAGTTCAGCATCTCAGAAGTAAATGTCAGTTGGCTTTTCATAGCCGATCGTTCAGAGTATCTCTACCCCTCCTGCTGTCTCTAGAGAGTTGAAAACAGCAGGTCTGGGGCAGATAGCACATCCGGTGAACAAGTCAGGGTGAACGTCTGGTGAACATTCTCTGAAAGGATACAATTTACTTATACAGCAAGACAATAGACCAATAGACAAAAGGCATAGCCATGTTGACATTATATTCTCCTGAGAATATGGGACTATGGTGTCCAAGAATGAGTGGATTATGCTCTTAATCTCTTCTGCCAGGCCCTTGCAGCTCCCATCTCCAGGAATAGAGAGGTAGCATCTGCCGAAAAGAGAAGCCAACACACATGACACCTCTCAAATAAACACAGACTTGATATCAATTCAGAATGCTCTTATTTCTAGTTGCTCGTCTCCAAAACAGTGTTAATTTCGATGTCATAATGGAAAAATCTCATTTAAAATCAGGAAAGCACCCTTTTTTGGAATGCCTATGGAAAAAAGTTTTAATATTGCACAAAGGCAAAAGGTGACCATGGCTAACGTGTTCAGAATGCCACCGCACTACCGGTCAAGCGGGTCTCCATCGACTCATAAATAAAGATAACACGCCACAGATGAGTCTAGGTCAGCGGATGTTCAGAACCTCGAGCCACGTGGGCTTCTGTTTAAAACAGGGAAAAGATTTGAAATCCTCTTGAAAAAGGAGAATAGACAGATAGTCTGGGAGATATCACACACATCAGAGTGCCTGTGTAGTCACTTGTCTGTGATAGAGCCAAAGGATATCCTGACAATGAAAGAATGACAATATGTTCTTTGGCAAAGCATCTCCCAGTGGTCATTATTCGGAGAGAGATCTATTATGTAGGAAAAGTGATGTATATAGACTGAAACAAGACTATGCCAACTAGGATTTCAACATTTATGCATACTGAAGGTGTAAACTGTACTACTATGTCGTTTGTGTAAGTGTGGAACTTCGGAACATCCTCAGGAAACATTAGAAATTTTAGAAGTGTACTGTATCGTTCATTTTATGCAGTTTTTCTCTTTTCATGAGCAGCTCTTTGATTCCTCCACAGGAAGGCTGACCTTGTTCTCCTCATTTCCTCTCCCTCCATTTCCCCCTATCTTTCACGCAGAGAAACCCAAAGGATCCTGCCTCTATCTTTGCATAGAGCTATTTTCTCATGGATGACCTATAGGAGCAAACCCATCTCCATCAGTTCACTCTCTTCTCTTCCTGTCTCTCCCTTCATCGCTTGAGCACTGAACACTCAAGTCAAGGGCAGATGCCTGGAAAGCCCTCTAATCTGATGGACGCAGACTGTGTGTGTGTGTGTGTGTGTGTGTGTGTGTGTGTGTGTGTGTGTGTGTGTGTGTGTGTGTGTGTGTGTGTGTGTGTGTGTGTGTGTGTGTGTGTGTGTGTGTGTGTGTGTGTGTGTGTGTGTGTGTGTGTGTGTGTGTGTGTGTGTGTGTGTGTGTGTTTGTGACACAGAGAAAGTGAGAGAAAGCTTTTGTGTGTGACCTTGCCATCAGACAGTTAGAATACAGCACCTCTTACTGTCCTAGTAGTGCTTGTGGGGTGAAGAGAGAGCACAGGATGAGATAACCAGGGAGACACATGCAGCGTGGTGGTGGTGTTACCGACATAGAGAGCTCAGGCCCCCAAGAGCTCTCGAGTGGCACAGTGGTCTAAGGCACTGCATCTCAGTGCTTGAGGCGTCACTACAGACACCCTGGTTTGATTGAAGACTGTATCACAACCGGCCGTGATTGGGAGTCCCATAGGACGATGCACAATTGGCAAAGCGTCGTCCAGGTTTGGAGGGTGTAGGCCGTCATTGTAAATAAGAATTTGTTCTTAACTGACTAGCCTAGTTTAATAAAGGTTCAAAAAAATATATAAAAATAGGAGACATGTTTGTGACCCTGACATTCACAACTCTCTTACAAAGCAAACCTTAACCCTTACCTTAACCATTCGGAATTCATGTCTAAACTTAAAGCTGCAATATGTAACTGTTTGCGTGACCTGACCAAACGCACATAGAAACATGATTTATAGATCTGTCATTCTCATAGAAAGCAAGTCTAAGAAGCGGTAGGTCGGTTCTATGTGCGCAATTTCTATGCTCCCCGTTCTTAAGTTCCATTTTTGCATCTTTTACTTTCGGTTTATTACATCAACTTCAAACAGCCTAAAATACAATATTTTTGCTTATGGAAAATATATTTCACAGCGGTTTTCATTGTACACTACACTTGCTTGTTTGGTCAAATAAACTGAAATTAGGTTGTACTCTTTGAATTTCTGCAACAAGGAAATGGCAGAGCAATTTCTGTATAGTGCACCTTTAAGTTGAACCCTATCACTAATCTTAACCCTAACCTAAACCATTCAGAGTTAATGCCTGCCTTATGTTTTGTTTTCACCTTTGGGCAGTTTGACTGACAGCTAAGACACAAAATGTGCCGTATGTAATATGGCAACACATGTAGTAATCTACAGACGGCACCACAGATGGCACCACACAGTGTAATTCAAACGGCAAGCCATTTTGTAATTCTGTTGCTGCAATTACGATGAGGGGGGGGGGGGTATTTGGAGATTTGGAGAATGAATTGAAACATCATTAGTAAGGGCCCAACAGAGAACACATATTGCTATTAGTAAGTTGTAACACCGTAAAAGCTGTATTTCGCACAGTAATTGAAAACGATTGTCTAGATAAGCCTCTCTACAAATGCTATCTAAAATATAAATAATATACAGTTGAAGTCAGAGGTTTACGTACACTTAGGTTGGAGTCAATAAACTCATTTTTCAACCACTCCACAAATGTCTTGTTACCAAACTATAGTTTTGGCAAGTCGGTTAGGACATCTACTTTGTGCATGACACAAGTACTTTTTCCAACAATTGTTTACAGACAGATTATTTCACTTATAATTCACTGTATCACAATTCCAGTGGGTCAGAAGTTTACATACACTAAGCTGACTGCCTTTAAATAGCTTGGAAAATTCCAGAAAATTATGTCATGGCTTTAGAAGCTTCTGATAAGCTAACTGACATCATTTGAGTCAATTGGAGGTGTACCTGTGGATGTATTTCAAGGCATACCTTCAAACTCAGTGCCTCTTTGCTTGACATCATGGCAAAATCAAAAGAAATCACCTCAGAATTTTTTTTTGTAGACCTCCACAAGTCTGGGTCATCCTTGGAAGCAATTTCCAAATGCCAAAAGGTACCACGTTCATCTGTACAAACAATAGTATGCAAGTATAAACACCATGGGACCACGCCGTTGTCGTATCACTCAGGAAGGAGACTCATTCTCCTAGAGATGAACAGTCTCCTAGAGATGAACGTACTTTGGTGCGAAAAGTGCAAATCAATCCCAGAACAACAGCAAAGGACCTTGTGAAGATGCTGGAGAAATGTCCTCTGGTCTGATGAAACAAAAGTAGAATTGTTTGGCCATAATGACCACCATTTTGTTTGGAGGAAAAAGGGTGAGGCTTGCAAGTTGAAGAACACCATACCAACCGTGAAGCACGGGGGTGGCAGCATCATGTTGTGGGGGTACTTTGCTGCAGGAGGGACTGGTGTACTTCACAAAAAAAGATGGCATCCTGAGGAAGGAAAATTATGTGGATATATTGATGTAACAGCTCAAGACATCAGTCAGGAAGTTCAATCGTGGACAATGACCCCAAGCAAAATGGCTTAAGGACAACAAAGTCAAGGTATTGGAGTGGCAATCACAAAGCCCTGACCTCAAACCTATAGAACATTTGTGGGCAGAACTGAAAAGCACGTGCGAGCAAGGAGAGCAAGGAGTCCTACAAACCTGACTGTTACACCAGCTCTGTCAGCAGGAATGGGCCAAAATTCACCCAACTTATCGTGGGTAGCTTGTGGAAGGCTACCTGAAACGTTTGACCCAAGTTAACCAATTTAAAGGCAATGTTACCAAATACTAATTGAGTGTATGTAAACTTCTTACCCACTGGGAATGTGATGAAAGAAATTAAAGCTGAAATAAATAATTCTCTTTACTATTACTCTGACATTTAACATTCTTAAAATAAAGTGGTGATCCTAACTGACCTAAAACAGGGAATTTTCACTTGGACTAAATGTCAGGAATTGTGAAAAACTGCATTTAAATGTATTTGGCTAAGGTGTATGTAAAATTCCGACTTCAACTGTATATGCTCCATATAAATACTAGCATTAACCTGTTGACTGTAGGTGGCAGTATTTTGATGTTTGGATGAAAAATGTACCCAAATGAAACTGCCTATTTCTCAGGCCCAGAATCTAGAATATGCATATAGTTGTCAGTTTAGGATAGAAAACACTAAAAAAATTCCAAAACTGTCAGAATATTGTCTGTGAGTATAACATAACTGATATTGCAGGCGAAAACCTGAGGAAAATCCAACCAAGTGCTGTTTTTCCTCAAAGCTCTCTGTTCCATTTCCTGCCTTCACTCCATTTAAAGGGATATCAACCAGATTCCTTTTCCTGTGGCTTCCCCATGGTGTGAACAGTCTTTAGACATAGTTTCAGGCTTTTATTTTGAAAAATGAGTGAGAAAGATCACATCGCGTCATTGTATGGATGGGTGCCAGCAACGTTTTGCATGCGCAACAGCTTGGAGCAGACATTTTCTCTCTCTCTCCTATTGAAGAAGCTACAGTCCCGGTTGACATTTTATTGATTATATATTGTAAAAGGAACCTGAGGATTGATTATAAAAAACTTTGACATGTTTCTATGAACGGATACTTTACGGAATTTTTGTCTGCCTGGTCGTGACCGCTCAAGCCTGTGGATTTCTGAACATAATGCGCCACCCAAATGGAGGTATTTTGGATATAAAACCAATCTTTATGGAACAAAAGGAACATTTATTGTGTAACTGGGAGTCTCGTGAGTGCAAAAATCAGAGGATCATCAAAGGTAAGCGATTCATTTGATTGCTTTTCTGACTTTCTAGACCAATCGACTTGGCTGTTTGTAATGTTTTATTTACTGAGAGAGATGCCCTTACATAAATGCTTGGTTTGCTTTTGCCGAAAAGCTTTTTTGAAATCTGACATGCCAGGTGGATTAACAATTATCTAAACTGTGTTTTGCTATATTGCACTTGTGATTTCATGAAAATTAAATATTTTTAGTAATTTAATTTGTATTTGGCGATCTGCAATTCAGCGGATGTTGACGAAAATGGTCCCGCTAACGGCATGGGTGCATCAAGAAGTTTTTAAGTATAGACTGTACAGTATAAGCTCCTTTCTATAAATATCTCAAATAACACTTAGGTTATTAGTCTTTGACATACTGTTGAAATTCACATTATTGTGAAGTGATTATTAATACATTCATTAACTTCTATAGCAGTTGATACTGTCATTAGTTTTGACTATAAGTGGAGTCCTGAAGATAGAGATGTTAAAAGAGTCGAATTAAACAATATAACAGGGAGGTGTTCTATAGTTACTGTGTTCTATAGTTACTGAGTTCTATAGTTACTGTGTCCAACAGTTACTGTGGTCAATAGTTACTGTGTTCTATAGTTACTGAGTTCTATAGTAAGTGAGTTCAATAGTTACTGAGTTCTATAGTTACTGAGTTCTATAGTTACTGTGTCCAACTGTTACTGTGTTCAATAGTTACTGTGTTCTATAGTTACTGTATTCTATAGTTACTGTGTTCTATAGTTACTGAGTTCTATAGTTACTGTGTTCTATAGTTACTGAGTTCTATAGTTACTGTGTCCAACTGTTACTGTGTTCAATAGTTACTGTGTTCTATAGTTACTGTATTCTATAGTTACTGTGTTCTATAGTTACTGAGTTCTATAGTTACTGTGTTCTACAGTTACTGTGGTCAATAGTTACTGAGTTCAATAGTTACTGAGATCTATAGTTACTGAGTTCTATAGTTACTGGGTCCAACAGTTACTGTGTTCCAAAGTTACTGTGTTCTATAGTTACTGTGTCCAACAGTTACTGTGTTCCATAGTTACTGTGTTCTATAGTTACTGAGTTATATTGTTACTGTGTTCTATATTTACTGTGTTCTATATTTACTGTGTTCAATAGTTACCGTGTTCTATAGTTACTGTGTTCAACAGATACTGTGTTCTATAGATACTGTGTTCAATAGTTACTGTGTTCTATAGTTACTGTGTTCAACAGATACTGTGCTCTATAGATAATGTGTTCTATAGTTACTGTGTTCTATAGTTACTGTGTTCCATAGTTACTGTGTTCTAAAGTAGCTGAGTTCTATAGTTACAGTGTTCCATAGTTACTTTGTTCTATAGTTACTGAGTCATATTGTTACTGTGTGCTATATTTACTGTGTTCTATAGTTACTGTGTTCTATAGTTACAGTGTTCTGTAGTTACTGTGTTCAATAGTTACTGTGTTCTATAGATACTGTGTTCAATAGTTACCATGTTCTATAGTTACTGTGTTCAATGGTTACTGTATTCAATGGTTACTGTGTTCTATAGTTATTGTGTTCTATAGTTACTGTGTTCAATGGTTACTGTGTTCAATGGTTACTGTGTTCTATCGTTACAGTGTTCTATAGTTACTGTGTTCTATAGTTACTGTGTTCAATAGTTACTGTGTTCTATAGTTACCGTGTTCAATCATTACTGTGTTCTACAGTTACTGTGCACAGAAATGAGGTGTTTGTCTGTTTGATTTACACCCACGGACATGTTTCATCCAATGGGCCTCAGTAACTAAGACCAGTATGTCCATAGAAACCCATGGAGGGCATGAAGTATGGTTCCTGAATCTGATTGGACAGTGATTTTAAGAATCTCTATATGTTTTTACATTTTTCCTTAAAAATATGTGTCTGGGTCCTCATGATAGCTCAGAAGAGCCTGCAGGTAGAATGTATGCACGCATGACTGTAAGTCGCTGTGGATAAAAGCGTCTGCTAAATGGCATATATTATTATTATTATTATTAGGTATAGACATACATAATCAGATGCCCTCCAATAGCTACAGTCCTTCAGTATCTTGGACTGCTTTACACATGTAGCCCAATTACGTTTTTTCCCCCCACCACTAATTGGAATTTTGACCAATAACATCAGATCTATGCACATCTTTTATTTTTGTTGATCTGATTGGTCAAAAGACCAATTAGTGGAAAAAATATCAGAATTGGGCTGCCTGTGTAAACGCAGCCTAGCTGATTTACAGTGCATCATCAACCGTTCCACCTGCACAACATATCGATTGGCTCCTTATATCTCCATAAGCCACGCTGCCATTTACTAATAGGCTGTTATAAAGTAACTTTGTGACCCTAATAAAACCTTCAGGTCTGGCACTCTGTCTGCCCGTCCTGCTTAATCCTGGCCCATTGGCACCTCCACACATACGCAAACAAGCCTCTTTGTCTTTATCGATAGTCGTAAATCTGACGTGGTTCGTCTTTTTACTTTAATGATGTTCTGAATCCCACAGTCCCATAAAATTGCTGACTTTCTCCAACTTCTCAGTGAGTAAAAGGAAATTGCGGTGATACTGGGAGGCTTGCTGTGACCACTGGGACCAAATGGTGTAGTGGCTCACTCAGAGGGGCAATATGGAAACAATAAGGGCTTATATTGGTGATTCATAAAAGAAAACAGTTTCAGAAGGTTATATATAAACTTGACCCTGAAGAAGTATGCTTGACACAGGGGGTAGTGAATGGTGCTTTCCATGTGACCTGGGTCAAGTCCAAACCACAGCTGCATCACAGCACTCAGTAATACAGGCTTTACCAGGCCACATAATTACCCTGCCTCTGTCATCTCATAGCACCATTACTACACCACACCAGCAATTACTGTCACACACATTCCCCAGGCCCTAACAGCCCACTAACAACCAATGTTCTCCAGGTAACAGGGGGACCTGTTACGTATGTGTGTGTGTGTGTGTGTGTGTGTGTGTGTGTGTGTGTGTGTGTGTGTGTGTGTGTGTGTGTGTGTGTGTGTGTGTGTGTGTGTGTGTGTGTGTGTGTGTGTGTGTGTGTGTGTGTGTGTGTGTGTGTGTGTGTGTGTGTGTGTGTTAGTGTATGTTTGTTTGTTACAGTATGCAGAGCATATGTTTGTACAGGATGCAGAGCATGGTGTGTGTATCTGTATTGCCATTATAGAGTAGGGATGTGTGTGTGTGTGTATTTGTATTGCTCTGGGAAGCATAGCAACAGTCAAGGAGACATCTTAATAATGTTCAAAACCTTAACCACAGTACTGATGGGGTTCCACTTGGAAACACAGCCTTGTCAGGCTCGCTAATAATTATTCTTGTTGTACATTATTTTCTCCAGGCTATTTTTGGCAGACTGAAGAGCGAGGGGAAAAATGCAATTAACACATTTTTGGGCTTTTCATTTCATCTTCGCACAGCCAAAGAGGAAACGATTTCAGCCAAGGGATATTGTTTCGCTTCTCATTCTCAAGAGCCCCTTTGATTCCACAGCCACCCTTCTGTCACTCCCCATGGTTTAAAAAGGGGAAATGAATTCCTTGGGCCGTTCTATTCCCATTATCCTCTGTGAATTAGTGCAGAAAAAACAAAATAAGATAAACAAAAGCAAACATCTTAAATATAGGATTCTATGAGGTGATGTCACAGTTTGTGACATCAGGTCACCCACACTGGGATTGAGGAAATCTGGATTGAGAAGATTTGGGATTAGCACACACACACACACACACACACACACACACACACACACACACACACACACACACACACACACACACACACACACACACACACACACACACACACACACACACACACACACACACACACACACACACACACACACACACACACACACACACACACCTACACACCTACACACACACCTACACACCTACACACACACCTACACACACACACACACACACACACACACACACACACACACACACACACACACACACACACACACACACACACACACACACACACACACACACACACACACACACACACACACACACACACACACTTACACACTTACACACCTACACACACACACCTCTACACACACACACACACACCTACACATACACACACACACTGAAATTGACTTTAACACAACTGGTCAGTGAATGTAGCAGACCAAAAAGTCAAACTGAATTAAATGAGTAAAGTGAAACTCTCATTCAGGTTGTTTATATTTTCCCGTTATGTCCATGAGGAACCTGTGTATCATTACATATCTGTCATATGCCCTATACCCTGCACTTGATGTCTGGCATGTGGCTGCACAATAACATTAGCACCACTCCTAGGTCAGCTGTTGAATGATCCCTCTAACTCTCTCTAACGGGTTGACTAGAGTGAGGCATAGAGAGCACAGGAAATTGTTAACAGATTGGAGAGGGATAGAGAGCAGAGGCAATTGTTAGCGGATTGATACCATCTCAACCATTTTGGCATCATCGTCATCACTCAATGACAATAACAGACCCTGTTTGAGTCCAAGCACAGAAACAACCTGGGGCTACGTCAAAAAGATCCTCCTCTTGTAATACCCCAACATCCCAAACCAAATGAAAAATGATGGCTATGTTTCTGGAGAAGATGATTATCCCTTCATAGCGTAGGCAATGCCAGGAGTTATTTTGCTCCTGTTTGATCATTGTCCCAGCTCCAGTTGACGTGGTTATGCTTTCATTAATCACACATTAACATCTCCATAATTGCAGTAATCAGTGATAGGAAGTAGAAAGTCAATAATTGAATAAGCAGCATTGATAATGTTTACATTTCCCTTGATTTGATCTTGTCTACATTCCACTTGATTTGATAATGTGTACATTTCCCTTGATTTGATCATGTTTACATTTCCCTTGATTTGATCATGTCTACATTTCCCTTGATTTGATGTTTACATTTCCCTTGATTTGATAATGTTTACATTTCCCTTGATTTGATCATGTCTACATTTCCCTTGATTTGATGTTTACATTTCCCTTGATTTGATAATGTTTACATTTCCCTTGATTTGATCGTGTCTACATTCCACTTGATTTGATAATGTGTACATTTCCCTTGATTTGATAATGTTTACATTTCCCTTGATTTGATTATGTCTACATTTCCCTTGATTTGATGTTTACATTTCCCTTGATTTGATAATGTTTACATTTCCCTTGATTTGATAATGTTTACATTTCCCTTGATTTGATCATGTTTACATTTCCCTTGATTTGATCATGTTTACATTTCCCTTGATTTGATCATGTCTACATTTCCCTTGATTTGATCTTGTCTACATTCCCCTTGATTTGATAATGTGTACATTTCCCTTGATTTGATGTTTACATTTCCCTTGATTTGATCATGTCTACATTTCCCTTGATTTGATGTTTACATTTCCCTTGATTTGATGTTTACATTTCCCTTGATTTGATGTTTACATTTCCCTTGATTTGATCATGTTTACATTTCCCTTGATTTGATGTTTACATTTCCCTTGATTTGATCATGTCTACATTTCCCTTGATTTGATCTTGTCTACATTCCCCTTGATTTGATAATGTGTACATTTCCCTTGATTTGATGTTTACATTTCCCTTGATTTGATAATGTTTACATTTCCCTTGATTTGATCATGTCTACATTTCCCTTGATTTGATCATATTTACATTTCCCTTGATTTAAAATCACACAAGGTGATCATAAAGGTTCACAAGATTATCACATACAATTAGCGTCTTCCACATAAGCACTTCAAGATTAACGTTTGAAAATGACAACAACATGTTTCCTTCTCTGCTCCCTTTTTGATTTGGGGGGTTCCTTTAAACCACTTTGCCATTATCTCTGAACCTTCAGTTCTCTAAAGTATTTTACTATTTAACTGTACTGTAGGTAAGACCAACCTACCTGTCAGTCAGACCAACAGTGAGTCAGACGAATGGAGAAGGAATCCTTACTCTGCGTGGTGCTAACAAACCACAATAGATAGATGCTGTGCAGCAACGATAATGATGGACATGTAGCCTAATCTACACAGGGAAAACAAATGTGGAGCTTTAATTTGAGATGAGTATTGAAAATCAATAACTACTCTAAAATGGCCATCAAGAGGAATCTAAGACATGGGGCTCAGATTGCTAGTGTTCCTGTATTCATAAAGCATGGTGCTATCTCTTGGGGAAAGCAAGCAATCACAACGAAGTGACACAATAGAACATGTCCTGAACAAAAGCAAGGGAAGATATCAAACTGTCCAGTTTGAGGGGCATCGCATTATAGTGGATGAAAACTGAGAAACGGTCAATCATTGAAGCCCAAACAGTAAGGTAAGGATTTTGAGAGGAGAGAAAATATAAATCCAAGAGCAAAACATATACCTAAATATACATTTTAAATCTCTGGGACACATTTAAACTTTTACCCAGAATTAATAGCCTGTCATATCCTTGACCTTGACTGGTGTTTCAACCCAGGTTAAAACCTGCTTAGAGTTGATCTACGAGAGTCTGGTCTAGAGTTCTAGCAGTCTGTAACAGGAGTCGTTACATAAAGCTAGAGAAGGACTGCTGCCCCCTCCAGCTTGTCTTCCAAACAACTTATATAAGGCTATCTGTAGCCGCCCACAATTACAACTCATACATGAAAGGCACAAGACACTTTCAAATGACCTCCACAATGTGCATACTAATAATACAGCTCGCAGCCATCCAGGATGTAACTGCCAGGCAGTGTCTGAGAAAGGCCCTGAGACATGGACTGTTCTCCATGCTCCCGTCCAGAAGGCGGTACCGGTGCATCAAGGCTCAGACAAACAGACTGCTAATCAGTTTATTATCTATCCTGTTGCCTAGTCACTTTATCACCTATATGTACATATCTACCTCAATTACCTTGTACCCCTGTACATAGAATCTGTACGGGTTATTGTTACTCATTATGTACCTATTCTTCACGTTATAATGTTTTTCACAAAATGTTCTCTCTGCGTTGTTGGGAATGGCCCGTAAGCATTTCACTGTTAGTCTACACATGATGTTTACGAGGCATGTGACAAATACCATTTGATTTGATTTGTTAAATGGCTAGCAACTACTACTCCCTCTCCCACATACTATCCACACTGACTCTATGCCCATCCACAGGTCTCTACCCACTCAGACATAACCTACACTGCTACTACAATGATTATTGATTAGATGTATTACTCCATTACACTGCTGCAGCACAAGCACTTCGCTACAGCCGCAATAACATCTGCTAAATATATGAATGTGAACAATAACATTTGATTTGATTGGCAGTCCATTGATTATTGATTGGCATTACCATTAGACTCTTTAGGAAACAGAACAGCAGGAAGGCTGCCGGCCGGGACAAGATCTCTCCAGCCACACTTAAGCACTGCACTGACCAGCTCTCCCCTGTTTTCACGGACAACCAGTCACTAGAGCAGTGTACTGTTCCTGTCTGTTTCAAATCTTCCATCATTGACCCAGTCCCGAAAAAACTAAAGGTGTCGTGCCTGAGTGACCACAGACCTGCAGTGCTCACATTGGTCATCATGAAAACCTTTGAGCGCCTGGTATTGTCCCATCGCCAAATCATCACTGACACCTTACAGTAGCCATTGCAGTTTCACTACAGAGCTGACAGGTCTGTGGAAGGCGCTGTCAACATGGGCCTACACTACATCCTCAAACACCTTGATAACCCAAAGACATACGCAAAGATATTGTTTGTGGACTTTATCTCTGCGTTCAGAACCATCATTCCAGAACTACTACAGGACAAACTCTCCCAGCTGAACATGTCCAGCTCCATCTGTCAGTGGATTTCTGACTTCCTGACCTACAGGACTCAACATGTGAAGCTGGGAAGACACCTTCTTTTCACTCAGCACCAGAGCGCCGCAGGATGTGTGCTCTCACCTCTACTCTACTCACTCTACACCAATGACTGTATCGCCGACAATGCATCTGTCAAGCTACTTTGTTTACAGATGACACCACTCTGGTCGGTCTCATCACTGACGGCGATGAGTCCATGTACCGTGGAGAGGTCAACCGGCTATTGGCCTGTTGCAGTCGCAATAACCTGGAACTCAACACAGATAAAACCGTGTAAGGGGTGGTTGACTTCAGAAAACTCCCCCCCACCATCTCTCCACCTCAGGATTTATGGCTCAGCTGTTAGCATGGCTGAATCAATCAAATTCCTTGGGGACTATTGTCTCCCATAACCTCAAGTGGGAGGACAACATCACAGCAGTCACCAGGAAGGCACACCAGTGGATGTACTACTTACGGTTTTATGCATCAATCGTTGAGTCCAACCTCACCTCCTCCATCACCGTCTGGTTTGTGTCTGTGTCTGCCTGCTGCAAGGGCAAACTGCAACACATTGTCCGGTCTGCAGAGAGGGTCATCGGCTGCCACCTGCCCTCCTTTGAGGTTCATGGTTGACTCCAAAGCAAGGAAACGTGCAGGAAAGATCATCTCCGTTCACTCCCACCTCGGTCACCCCCTCCGCCAGGCGGTTCATGTCACCCATGACCAAAACCTCCCACCACCTGAACAGTTTCTTCCCCCGGGCTGTGGGCCTCACCATCTGGCCCATAGAGACGAAAGGACTATGCTGTGGGCCTCACCAACTGGCCCATAGAGACTAAAGGACTATGCTGTGGGCCTCACCAACTGGCCCATAGAGACTAAAGGACTATGCTGTGGGCCTCACCCACTGGTCATCTGGCCCATAGAGCCTAAAGGACTATGCTGTGGGCCTCACCCACTGGCTATCTGGCCCATAGAGACTAAATGACTATTCTGTGGGCCTCACCCACTGGCCATCTGGCCCACAGAGACTAAAGGACTATGCTGTGGGCCTCACCTACTGGCCATCTGGCCCATAGAGCCTAAAGGACTATGCTGTGGGCCTCACCAACTGGCCACCTGGCCCATAGAGACTAAAGGACTATGCTGTGGGCCTCACCCACTGGCCATCTGGCCCATAGAGACTAAAGGACTATGCTGTGGGCCTCACCAACTGGCCATCTGGCCCATAGAGACTAAAGGACTATGCTGTGGGCCTCACCAACTGGCCATCTGGCCCATAGAGACTAAAGGACTATGCTGTGGGCCTCACCAACTGGCCATCTGGCCCATAGAGCCTAAATGACTATGCTGTGGGCCTCACCAACTGGCCATCTGGCCCATAGAGACTAAAGGACTATGCTGTGGGCCTCACCCACTGGCCATCTGGCCCATAGAGACTAAAGGACTATGCTGTGGGCCTCACAAACTGGCCATCTGGCCCATGGAGACTAAAGGACTATGCTGTGGGCCTCACCCACTGGCCATCTGGCCCATAGAGACTAAAGGACTATGCTGTGGGCCTCACCAACTGGCCATCTGGCCCATAGAGCCTAAAGGACTATGCACTCTATCCTGCACACCACATCAAGGCATCTCTTCACTGTACACTAAATAACTGCACTAAACTGCATTGAAACTTTTAGAAAAACCTGTTTTATCTTCGTCATTATGGGGAATTTTACGTAGATTGATGAGAATACCTATTTTTAAATCCATTTTAGAATAAGGCTGTAACGTAAAACAATATGGAAAAAGTCAAGTGATTTGAATACTTTCCGAATGCACTGTATATCCTACAACCAGTCACTTTTTTATGTATATGCCCACCTCTACCACTCCAGTACCCCTGCACATTGAATAAGGTACGGACACTGACCTGTATATAGAGCCACTCCAGTACCCCTGCACATTGAATAAGGTACTGACACTGACCTGTATATACAACCACTCCAGTACCCCTGCATATTGAATGAGGTACGGACACTGACCTGTATATACAACCACTCCAGTACCCCTGCATATTGAATAAGGTACGGACACTGACCTGTATATAGAGCCACTCCAGTACCCCTGCACATTGAATAAGGTACGGACACTGACCTGTATATACAACCACTCCAGTACCCCTGCATATTGAATAAGGTATGGACACTGACCTGTATATACAGCCACTCCAGTACCCCTGCACATTGAATAAGGTACTGACACTGACCTGTATATACAACCACTCCAGTACCCCTGCACATTGAATAAGGTACTGACACTGACCTGTATATACAACCACTCCAGTACCCCTGCATATTGAATAAGGTACTGACACTGACCTGTATATACAACCACTCCAGTACCCCTGCATATTGAATAAGGTACTGACACTGACCTGTATATACAACCACTCCAATACCCCTGCGCATTGAATAAGGTACTGACACTGACCTGTATATACAACCACTCCAGTACCCCTGCACATTGAATAAGGTACTGACACTGACCTGTATATACTGTACAGCCACTCCAGTACTGCTGCATATTGAATAAGGTACTGACACTGACCTGTATGTACAACCACTCCAGTACCCCTGCATATTGAATAAGGTACTGACACTGACCTGTATATACAACCCCTCCTGTACCCCTGCACATTGAATAAGGTACTGACACTGACCTGTATATACTGTACAGCCACTCCAGTACCGCTGCATATTGAATAAGGTACTGACACTGACCTGTATATACTGTACAGCCACTCCAGTACCGCTGCATATTGAATAAGGTACTGACACTGACCTGTATATACAACCCCTCCAGTACCCCTGCACATTGAATAAGGTACTGACACTGACCTGTATATACTGTACAGCCACTCCAGTACCGCTGCATATTGAATAAGGTACTGACACTGACCTGTATATACAACCCCTCCTGTACCCCTGCACATTGCATAAGGTACTGACACTGACCTGTATATACTGTACAGCCACTCCAGTACCGCTGCATATTGAATAAGGTACTGACACTGACCTGTATATACTGTACAGCCACTCCAGTACCGCTGCATATTGAATAAGGTACTGACACTGACCTGTATATACAACCCCTCCAGTACCCCTGCATATTGAATAAGGTACTGACACTGACCTGTATATACAACCACTCCAGTACCCCTGCATATTGAATAAGGTACTGACACTGACCTGTATATACAACCACTCCAGTACCCCTGCACATTGAATAAGGTACTGACACTGACCTGTATATACTGTACAGCCACTCCAGTACCGCTGCATATTGAATAAGGTACTGACACTGACCTGTATATACAACCACTCCAGTACCCCTGCACATTGAATAAGGTACTGACACTGACCTGTATATACAACCCCTACAATACCCCTGCACATTGAATAAGGTACTGACACTGACCTGTATATACAACCACTCCAGTACTCCTGCATATTGAATAAGGTACTGACACTGACCTGTATATACTGTACAGCCACTCCAGTACCCCTGGACATTGCATAAGGTACTGACACTGACCTGTATATACTTGCATTCTCTCGTTTCTTTAACTCACATCATAGATATTCTGTGGTTTTCATTCAGACATACACTACCTTTCAAAAGTTTGGGTTCACTTAGAAATGTCCATGTTTACGAAAGAAAAGCACATTTTTTGCGCATTAAAATAACATCAAATTGATCAGAAATACAATGTAGACATTGTTAATGTTTTAAATGTCTATTGTAGCTGGAAACAGCTCATCTTTAATGGAATATCTACATATGCGTATAGAGGCCCATTATCAGCAACCATCACTCTTGTGTTCCAATGGCACGTTGTGTTAGCTAACCCGAGTTTATAATTTTAAAAGGCTTATTGATCATTAGAAAACTTTTTGCAATGATGTACTCATCAGAGTGTGTACTCTCAACAGAGTACATAGTATCAGCATTTGTGTGTTCGATTACAGGCTCAAAATGGCCAGAAACTCATCAGTCTATTCTTGTTCTGAGAAATGAAGGCTATTCTATGCAAGAAATTGCCAAGAAACTGAAGATCTCGTACAACGATGCGTACTACTCCCTTCACAGAACAGCACAAAATGGCTCTAACCAGAATAGAAAGAGGAGTGGGAGGCCCTGGTGCACAACTGAGCAAGAGGACAAGTACATTTGTGTCTAGTTTGAGAAACAGACATCTCTCACGAGCCCTCAACTGGCAGCTTCATTAAATAGTACCCGCAAAACACCAGTCTCAACGTCAACAGTGAAGAGGCGACTCCGGGATGCTGACCAGTTTGCGCTGTTCTGTGAAGGGAGTAGAATATGTAGATATTCCATTAAAAAACTGCAGTTTCCAACTACAATAGCCATTTACAACATTAACAATGTCTATACTGTATTTCTGATCAATTTGATGTGATTTTCATGGACAAAAATTGTGCTTTTCTTTCAAAAACAAGGACATTTCTAAGTGACTCCAAAACTTTTGAAGAGTAGTGTGTATTTTGTATTCTATTTTCTTTTATTATCTATATTATTATTATTAATAAAGGTAAGAATTTCACTGTACTGTTTTACACATGTATGCCGTGCACATGACAAATAAACTTTGAAACTTGAATACAAAAAAATGGTTGTCTAATATTAGAAACTAATGGACTCAAGTTCTTGTTGTCTCCTCTATGGTGCTCTCTCAACCATAAATGTCTTTGTTGTGTTTGTGTATGTACATGACCTCAGCATAATGTTCATTATGTAAGTGCAGTTCAAAAACAATTTCATAACCACCACAAGTACCCGTGGAGGCATCTGCCATAGCGCTGAATGGAAAAATCACTGTACAGTGTGGAAATGGTGCTAATCCTGCTGCCCCCCAATACAAGCAACCTTTTAGCGACATCAACCAAGCACTATGTACTCTGTGTATGCACTCACTTTAACATCATGCGTCAAGTGATGATGGCAAAACAAAAGCCCACCTCTAACATAGTAGGAGCTCATTGTTCCTTCTTGGACACAGGGCTTTGATTAGATCATAACATGAAGACAGTGACAGATGTGAACACAGCAGCAGGGACATGATGAATAAGAAGACAGGTAGACAGAAGCAGACAGGCCTCCACGCCATGAAAAATCAATCCCCCTCTTCTCTTCGCGCCGAAATCTCGAAAAAATACCTGATAGATAGCTACACTGCTTGATAGATACGTCTAACCTTTTGGCGATGCACCGTCTCAATGTAATGGGCCTCAAATTAAAACCTACATCTGAAGATAGCTCTAAGGGAGCAGTTACTATGCTTGTTAAATATTTCAGCATCTGCTGTCTTCGTTTCCTATCACTGTTAAACAAAGTCTCCTGGCCTGTAATCTTTCATGAAAGTTCTCTCCCTGCTTTCCCAATATCTCCTTCTTCCCAATATCTCTAATTCTCCTTGTCTGCTGTAGGCTACAATGCACCTCTGTTTCTTCTAGGATAACGCTTCTCGAGGTTTAATGTTTTTTTAAAAATATATATTTCTTTAGGTTTGTGGATGTTTGCCCCAATTTTTTTTTATTACTACTTCTCCCCCCTAACTGTGTTTATTTTTAGTAAAATCACTCTATCTTGCAAAGGGGCTATACTAACTCAATAAGAGTTTGGGCAAAAGGAGGGAACATTTGCATACATTTGCATGTCATTAGCACATCAAACCTTCTGACTTGAAAGGGACGCCTTGATTATAAACACCACAAAAGTATGTCTCCTTCCTCTCTCTCTCTCTCTCTCTCTCTCTCTCTCTCTCTCTCTCTCTCTCTCTCTCTCTCTCTCTCTCTCTCTCTCTCTCTCTCTCTCTCTCTCTCTCTCTCTCTCTCTCTTCTCCCTGTCTCTCTCTCTCTCTCTTCCTACTTCTTTCTTTCTTTCCCTACATCTCTTTCTTATATCATCACTGTATGTACATGAATGTATGTGGTTTTCTGCATGTCTGATTGAGACTATATGAATAAAGTCTGCTGCTTAATGTTATTCCTTAACATCTAATAAACCTTTCTCCATTGCTATGACGACCTCTCTTCAGCCCTCCTGATGACAGCAGTGGGGTTGACAGCCTAGAAGGTAATTGAGAGATAACTACTAGTTGTCAGAGGAAGGTTCAACTAGACAACCATCAGCACAGTTCTCATGTTGAAGAATATCTCTAAAGCGATAAGGATGGATACAGATACAATGCCTGTTCAAGCATGAGACTAAGCTACATCCAAGTGAAGGATGAATGTAATGCAACACGTGCAGTGGGTGTGAGTAGGTGTGAACATGCAAACACATTTCACTCTGTCACGCCCTGACCTTAGTATTCTTTGTTTTTTCTTTATTATTTTGGTTAGGTCAGGGTGTGACATGGGTGATATGTGTGTTTTTGTCTTATTCTAGGGTGTTTGTACTGTCTAGGTTTTTTTGTAGATTTACGGGGTTGCTTTCATCTAGGTGTTTATGTTGGTCTATGGTTGCCTAGATTGGTTCTCAATTAGAGTCAGGTGTTTATCGTTGTCTCTGATTGGGAACCATATTTAGGCAGCCATCTTCTTTGGGTATTTTGTGGGTTATTGTCTATGTTATGTTGCACATTAGCCCATTATATAGCGGTCACGGTCGTTTTGGTTAAGTGTTCTTCATGTTCATTAAGTAAAGAAGAATGTATTCTAACCACGCTACGCTTTGGTCTACTCCATACGCCGATCGTGACACTCTCTCCTTGTGTTTGTAGCCTACTTAACAAGTAATAACTAGCTTTCCAATGAGTGCAGATAAGGAAGGTCGTTCAAAGGCGCAGAATAATTCCTTTAGTGAGCCTCATGGCCAAAGAACCTAATATTCTGAATCACCTCAGTTGTGGGTGTTAATTGGAAATGCCCTGCTATTTATCAAACCCAGCATGTTAACACACTTGCACAATTATCTTGTTGAATCATATTAATTAGAAAGAACAATGACGTCAACACTAATCAATTGAAACTTCAAGAGGTGGGGAAATTGCATTCTGACTGAACTCTCGCCTTGAGCAGGAAACAGGCCTGAAATAACACAGTGATCTTAATCTCAGGCTAATCAGGTAGAATGATTAGCCAAAGTGGATTTGTTGGGGAGGGTCATGATAATTTCACGCCCACACATTCTCCACCGGTTATTAGAAAAAGGCTCTCTGTCTGTAGTTTGCCTTTACTGCTTTATTAGAAAAAGGCTCTCTGTCTGTAGTTTGCCTTTACTGCTTTATTAGAAAAAGGCTCTCTGTCTGTAGTTTGCCTTTACTGCTTTATTAGAAAAAGGCTCTCTGTCTGTAGTTTGCCTTTACTGCTTTATTAGAAAAAGGCTCTCTGTCTGTAGTTTGCCTTTACTGCTTTATTAGAAAAAGGCTCTCTGTCTGTAGTTTGCCTTTACTGCTTGTAGTCCATATTAAATACAGTATATACTGTACACAAATGCATATACAGTGGCAAGCACATATACTGTATTTATGTAGAGTGGGAGCTTTGTCACTGTTCAGGTAAGAGGGCAACATCATCTTGGTCGTTGCTCTGAACAGAGGGGTTTTAATTACTGCCATGAAGACCTTTTTCTATAGTGAAACAAGTCTGTGCAGAGAATGAGCCTCAGCGGAAGTGTTTAAGGGATAGTTTGCTGTTTTGGCAATGAGGCCCTTTATCTACTTCCCCAGAGTTTAATTTTTTTATTACCAATGCTTATTTGATTTTGGCAATGTCAGAGAAATGTTTGTGTCTCTGCTTTCATGTATGACGGATGTTAGTGGTAGTTTCGTGGCCAATGCTAACTAGTGTTAGCGCAAAGACTATAGACTTCCAGTCATTAGGCTAACACTACTAGTTAGCAATTGCACTAACACTAGTTACAGTAGCAACTTCCTTCAAACTTCACACAGATAAATAAAAGTGTTATCCACAAGTTCATCTAACTGTGACTCATTGCCAAAATCCCAAACTATCACTTTAAACTCAAATAAGCACTGATAATAAAAAATAAATTAAAAAGAGGTATGACTCCTTACACTTGAGTGTGTTGATCTAACCTTGTACAGAGGGCTGATTACAATAGGCAAGTGAACATCCGGTATTTAATTACCAGTAATTGCATTTGCTTTAATCAGAGTGTCTCTGATATACAAGACTATGAGCATGTGCTCTGCAAACATTACCATACTTAAATCAAAATGCAGATAAAGCTGATTCTACCCTCCCTCTCCTCTGTCTATTCCCATCCCGGTCGTCTCTCCCTCTTCCGTTTTGCTGGCATACTGAGTGTACTTAATCAAGTCTGTGAGGGTTAATTTACAGACACTCTCTGTCTAGCTACAATATTTGGACTCTTATCCTAATTTTCTCCAACCTTGAAAACATGCATCTGCATCAGAAGCACTCATTACTCAGAGAGGGCTCAGGCGAGCCCCCACTGATACACAATCAATTTCACGCTCCGATGGCATTAAGAACAGACAAGAAAAAGAGGGGAGATATTTTTTTTTTTTTACTGAAGCAGATGGGTTTTTCATGCAGCCGGGATACAGACAGGGAGCAGAATGGATCTGCTGTTTGTTTACCACTCATGGCGCGCGCACACACACACACACACACACACACACACACACACACACACACACACACACACACACACACACACACACACACACACACACACACACACACACACACACACACACACACACACACACACACACACACACACACACACACACACACACACACACACACACACACACACACACACACACAACCCTAAGGCTTACCCATCAAGGCTGACTATATGGAATAACAGGGAGTCAAAAAACAGTACACCACATAATACAATTGTCCCCCTCCATATACCGGACACACTCTTGTGCTCAGGTGCATTGTGGGTACTCAGGAGCTCCCTGTGGAAATTATCAGGTGAGGGAAAGAGAGGTTATATATTTAAAACGAGCAGCTTCACTTAATGTCCTCTAGACTGGCGTTAATCAAATCACTGTCTGACGTCCCTGAACACACATGGAAATTCCAGGGTTATGGTAAGTGTGAATGGATAAATGTTGAGAGAATTGGAATTGAATCCTTCTCAATGTCTATGGCAACAGTACACAGTTAGAAAACCATCAGGAAGGAAGATCCAAACACATACATATGTAGGATCTTCATTTGAGCCAATTTGCTAGAGCAGGAAAAAAATCCTACAGCAAGAGGAAATGTGAATTATTATAATTAATGGACATTTTTTTTTAGGGGTTGATACATTTAAATTTTGATATTTCTAAGAGGAAATTAAAAACTTCAGAAGCCTTTTTTAACCTCAAATATGTTATCAAATTAAGATTCTATATCTGTGTGTTTTCCTTCTATCCCTCTTCGCCCTGATCTTTGGTGGAGTGTAAAAAAAAACTGTTTTCTGGAACAGCAGTTTGCTCCAGGAGTTACTCTGCTTGTTATCTAACTCAAATGTCAATCGAGATGATGAGTGCTGTCAGACATGACTGAAAGGAGCCCAAACTTTCTCAGAAAAACAGTATATCATTATTTGATAGAGAATGCAGGTTTTTATTTTGCCAGAGGCTGCACAACACTGATTGTCCTCATAGGACCTCCTCAGGGCATAGGACTTGTCCTTTGGAGTGAAACCGTTGCAATGAACCAAGTCATTGACTTAAATGAAGCTACGGCTTCACATGCCTAGCTCTCGGAAATCATTTTCTCAGCCCTTTTATCATGGACACAGACTCCTCGACACCACTACCGTTCCAGTCCTCCACATCAGTCTAAAATAAAACGTAAGAACTCAAAGTAGTTGTAGGGCTAGTTACTTTGTGTAAGCCCAAGACACCAGTGTCCTGCCCATACTGCTATCCCTCAGTGCAACTGATCAATGAATAACAAATGGCTTGGTGAGGCAATAGAAAAGACAGCCATCTGTTTAGATTTTCTCAACATTGATCTTAGCCTGGTCCCAGATCTGTTTGTGCTTTTGCCTACTCCATTGTCATTGTCAGGGAAAAGAAACAGACTGGCAACAAGGCTACTAAATTCTTGCTCAGTGTACTGGATATTTTGTAACACTGCAGACTGACTGTCTGCGTCAAGTGTGTGTCTGTGTGAGCATGTGTGTGTGTGTAAGCGTGTGTGTGTGTAAGCGCGTGTGTGTGTAAGTATGTGTGTGTGTGAGAGAAAGATAAACCAGAAGGTATGTACATGTAAAGTTCTCTCCAGTAAGCTTAGGTTTTGTAACGTGTTTGCAATGTATGTTGGAAACAATATTTAATTGCTCCAAAATTATGCTGAAGTTTGATCATTCATTTCAGATAAAACCCCCTTTCTACCAGGGAGAAGCAAACAGCCCCAACTGCATGGTGTCTCAGCCTCAGTCATATTGGCAGGGGCTTTGCAGGGATCTCAGCTCTCGTTTCCAACCTGCACTGCCGCACAGTGACAGATGGGATTGCCTTTTTCCGTTCCACGGCAGCGAGGAAGGCTTAACGTCTCCTTGTTACTAACTAGACGGAGGCCCTTACAGTCGGTTGACGCTGAAAAATAAATCGAATTCCCGCCCCAAAGATATAATAAATAAACATGGTTGTGTGTTCAAGCCCTGGGCCTCTCTTATCTTAGACCAAGCCTGGCCTGGCTGACACACAATTAGGGACTGATTGTTATTCAAGTAACCACTAGGGGGGGAGAGAGAGAGAGAGAGAGAGAGAGAGAGAGAGAGAGAGAGAGAGAGAGAGAGAGACCATCCACAAAGCAACACTTTTTCATTGAAATTCATAACAAAATGAAAATACAAGTTGCATTACTTGCCTCAGAGAGAGTTCATCCCCTCCGGTTGACAAACAACATCATTGTTCACTAAAGCTGTCATTACAGTCAATAACTGTAGTTTCGATGTGAACCCAACTGAAACTGTTCAACATGAGCCGTGTTTAGCTAGCAAATGTGTTGCTAGCTTGGTTATCTCCTTGCTAGCTATCTAATTGATCAAACAGAGCTGGCAATTGCATTTAGTCTAAACCAAAACGGTTGGATACACAAATAATAATAATAATAATAATTTGTAAAATCACAATGTAATATAGTAGATGACATGGGGTGAGTTTAAAGTTCTCAAACCATATGACAGAAGCAGCTTTAATTTGATTGGCTGTTGCATGCCATTTGAATCACGTTTGAGTTGCTATCCTTAACAGCAAAGTTGCTTGAGATGATGTTACTCGTAACCTGCAAATGCAACTAAAAATGTGTGACAGTTGCTTCGTGTAACCCCAGCCTAACAGTAGTAAATGGTGGTTTTCAGCTACTTTGAGACTTAGGGAAAGGGAGTTGATTGTTAATTTATGATTCTATGGAAAATTGTTGAGTTGAGGATTGTGGCTTATGGTAGAGAAATTAACATCTGTTGGACATTCCTGCAGTCAGCATGCCAATTGCACGCTCCCGCACAACTTGAGACATCTGTGACATTGTGTTGTGTGGCAAAACGTCAAATTTTAGAGTGGCCTTTTATTGTCAGCAGCAAAGGAGAAATACTCACTAACAGAAATGTAAACACATTTGTATACAACAATTTAGGGAAATATGCTTTTTGTGTGTATGGATGTTTTATGGTTTCAGCTCATGAAACATGGGACCAACACTTTACATGCTGGTTTATATTTTAGTCTCATTCTTCCATTTCAGATGCACTGCAGTGTTCTGTCCCTGACCCTCTCAGTCTGCTGAGGCTATTGCCTAGGGATTGTTCAATGATATACCCTTACACGTGCAGCTAGAATAGACCTCATTAACAATGTTGAGAAATGAAACTGAAATGGTAATAATATTACTTCATTGACTGGCCTTTGACTGGAAACCATGCTGATAGGCCTGATTGTTGAGAGTGCTTTCATTTCAAAGGCAAATAACAACCAATAATTGTGTCATTTTCCCACAACAATCAAATCAGCCCTATCTCACTTAATGTTATAGAAATCATCCACACCCAGTATCTGGAATCACTGTATAATATACAACACAGTTACAGTGACTCCATGTTCTTTTTGATGCAAGGGATGTTTTATGTATTTAGGACCAATGGACATTCCCATCCCATAAACTTAATAGAAATAACAAAGATAATCAAATCAAATCAAATAGTGTAATTGCAGGTATAGCGAAATGCTTGTAATATATATATATATATACATATTTTTATAGAATACAGTGTATACATATGAAATGACTAAAGCAGTATGTAAACATTATATCAACATCATTAAAGTGACTCGTGTTCCATTATTAAAGTGACCAGTGATTCCAAGTCGTTGTATATAGGACAGCAGCCTCTAAGATGCAGGGCTGCGTAACTGAGTGGAAGCCGGCTAGTGATGGCTATTTAACAGTCTGATGGACTTAAGATAAAAGTTGTTTTTCATTATCTCGGTCCCAGCTTTGATGCACCTGTGTTGACCTCGCCTTCTGGATGATAGCGGGGTGAACAGGCCGTGGCTCGGTTGATTGATGTCCTTTTTGGCCTTCCTGTGACAACGGGTGCTGTAGATGTCCTGGAGGGCAGGTAGTTTGCCCCCTGTGATGCGTTGGGCAGACCGCACCATCAGGGTGCTTTCGGAGGAACCTAACCCTTGATGTGAAACTCTCCATCTCCCATCTGGTGCGAAGAATAATATTTTCAAGCCTTTACTGTCCGCTTGTATCAATGTGTTCAAGGCCCAGCAGCCTGCACTGCAATCTCGGCCTCCGAAAGTCTCCAGCAGTCATTTCAGACTGTGTTGCCATGGCAACATGTGGCAACGAAGAACAACCACCACCTGATTGGTCTTGAAAATATACCTAAAGTTATAGTACTCCGACTTGGAGAGGACAGGTTTACGAACAGGAGGCACTGTTTTGATGCCAGTGCACCTCCATCTTGACACTCCCCTGACTGTTGTATTGGGCAGGTCCAATGGTGAGAAATGTCTCAGTCCCTGGAGCAAAAACGTTGTGCTATCCAGGAGCACGAGTACAGGACATCAAATAAGCAGCTCCCAAACGTTTTAAACCAGCATCAGGAAATATTGAATTTCATAGTTTGTATGAAGGGCAGCTCACATTATGAAGGGCAGCTCAGAACAGTTGAAGATGGATTTTAAACAACTGCTTGTGTCACGCCCTGACCTTAGAGATTCTTTTTATTCTCTATTTTGGTTAGGTCAGGGTGTGACTAGGGTGGGCAATCTAGTTTTCCTATTTATTTGTTTGGCCTGGTATGGTTCCCAATCAGAGGCAGCTGTCTATCGTTGTCTCTGATTGGGGATCATACTTCGGCAACCTTTTTCCCACCTTAGTTTGTGGGATCTTGATTTTGTATCGTTCCTGTGTATCCTACTGTCATGGTCGTCATAATGAGGAGACCAAGGTCCAGTGTGATAAGCGTACATAACTCTTTTAATTAAAGAGAGAACACTGAACAAAACTATACAAAACAACAAAACGAACCGTGAAGCTACGTATATGACAATTGCATACAGGGAACTAAACATAGAATAACAACCCACAAACTATCCAAGGAATATGGCTACCTAAATATGGTCCCCAATCAGACACAACGATAAACAGCAGCCTCTGATTGAGAACCAATCCAGGCAACCATAGACATAAAAATACCTAGACTAGAAAAACCCCATAACAATACGAAAACTACACAAACCACCCTTGTCACACCCTGACCTAACCAAATAATAAAGAAAACAAAGATAACTAAGGTAAGGCCGTGACACCTGCAGAACTTTACGTTCGTTTTGTATTTTGTTGCTTTTTCGGTGTTCATTTTAATAAAAGTAAGATGTTCGCCTACCACGCTGCACCTTGGTCTCCTCATTCAAACGACGAGCGTAATAGATTGGGTCACTGCTTGACACCAACAAACTCCTCATAATATATGGCCCTTTGCCCTCCATAAATCGTGGCATTGAACGTTTCAGCATACTTTTAGCCCTCCATAACTGGCTACGAGACTATTTCAGCTCTGTGGGTATAACATTTATTGACAATTTTGATACCTTCTGGAAACACAGCTCATTTTAGAAGGAGGAAGGGATCCAAACAAATCATTTGGGTTCCTGGATCCTTTCACAGCATTATAAGGCTGCGTTGAGACAACGACTTATCAATGACCCAAGCCCAGCTCAGTTAATCTCAACCATTGTGTCTCTGAGTTGTCATAATGCTTCAGCAAATGTACATTATCCCAGGGGCATTGGAAGACACAATGTAAGTAACCTAATTACTGCCCTGAATGACTCTGCTGATCCCACTGCTATTGTATACAGTAATCATGTGCCTATGAACCAGAGTGATGCTGTAGGCACTGAGGCGGTGTGCCCTAGTAGGAAGTCCACTGTGTGCAGCTCACCCTGACCTAACATAAATAGCATGAGCATGTCCACTTCTGCTAAGCTTCCTAGTAAAGCAATGAAAATAATCAAGCATCCCAGAAAAGTGCAAAAAATAGCTCACGTTAACATATGTAGCCTAAGAAACAAGGTTCATGAAGTCAATAACTTGCTAGAAACTCACTTAGATAAGTACAGTGGTAGCAATACATGGTTATAACATCTACAGAAAATACAAACATGACAATGGGGGTAGTGTTGGGGTCTATAATAAGAACCACATTATTGTAAAGCTTAGAGAGGATCTCATGTTAAATACTGTTGAAGTCATTTTGATACATGTTAATCTGCCTCACCTAAAGCCCATTATTGTGGGAAGCTGCTATAGACCATCAAGTGTTAACAGTCAGTATCTTGATAATATGTGTGAAATGCTTGATAATGTATGTGATATCAACAGAGAGGTATATTTTCTGGGTGATTTCAGTATTGAATGGCTTTCATTAAGCTGCCCACTCAACAAAAATATTAAAACTGTAACCAGTGCCTGCGACCTGGTTCAGGTTATCAGTCAACCTACCAGGGTAGTTACAAACAACACAGGAATGAAATGATCAACATGTATTGATCACATATTTACAAATTCTGCAGAAATGTTGCTTTAATGTAGTGTCCAAATCCATCCGATGTAGTGATCACAATATAGTAACCATATCTAGGAAAACCAAGGTTCCAAAGGCTGGGCCTAGTAGAGTGTATAAGAGGTCATACAATACGTTGTGTAGTGATTCTTACATTGATGATGGAAATAATATTTGCTGGTCTGTGGTGTGTAATGAGGAGCAACCAGATGCTGCACTTGACACATTTATGAAATAGCTTATTCCAGTTACTAACAAGCATGCACCCATGAAGGAAATTACTTAAATTGTTAAATCCTTTTGGATTGATCAGGAAAATTGTATGGTTGAGAGGGATGAGGCAAAGGGTATGGCAAATAAGTCTGGCAGCACAACCGATCGGCAAACATACTGCAAATTGAGAAATCATGTGACTAAACTGCAAAAAAATAAGAATAAACTATGCTATGAAACAAAGATAAATTATATAAAAAATGATAGTGAAAAAAAGTTTTGGTGCTCCTTAAATACATTTTGGCGCAAAAATGGCAAACTCAGCTCATTGAATCAGATGGCTCATTCATCACAAAACCCACTGATATTGTCGACTACTATAATACTTTTTTCATTGGCAAAATGGTGATACTACACATCCAAGTATATCTGACCAAATTATGAAAAACAAGCATTTTAATTTTGAATTCTGTAAAGTGAGTGTGGAAGAGGATTTTTTTTTGGGGGGGGTCTATCAACAATGACAATCCACCGGGGTCTGACAAATTGGATGGAAAATTATGAGGATTATAGCAGACAATATTGGCAATCCTATTTGCCATATCTTCAATTTAAGCCTACTAGAAAGTGTGTGCCCTCAAGCCTTCAGGGAAGCAAAAGTCATTCCGCTACCTAAGAAAAGTAAGGCATCCTTTACTGGCTCATGCAGCCAACCAATCAACCTGTTACCAACCCGTAGTACATTTTCTGAAAAAAATAGTGGTTGACCAGATAGAATGCTATTTAACAGTAAACAAATTGACAACAGACTTTCAGCACGATAATAGGGAAGGACATTCAATAAGCACATCACTTACACAAATGACTGGTGAAATTTATGATAAAAAGATTGTGGAGGTTATTTTGTTAGACTTCAGTGTGGCTTTTGACATTATCAGTCATAGTCTGCTGCTGGAAAAATGTATGTGTTATGGCTTTACACCCCCTGCTATATTGTGGATAAAGAGTTACTGTACCTGTCTAACAGAACTCAGAGGGTGTTCTTTAATGGAACCCTCTCCAACATAATCCAGGTAGAATCAGGAATTCCGCAGGGCAGCTGTATTGGCCCCTTACTTTTTTCAATCTTCACTAATGACATACTACTGCCTTTGGGTAAAGTGTGTCTATGTATGCGGATGACTCAATAATATAAACGTCAGCTACTACAGCAACTGAAATGACTGCAACACATAACAAAGAGTTGCAGTTCATTTCAGCATGGGTGGCAAGGAATAAGTTAGTCCTAAATATTTCAAAAAGTAAAAGAATTGTATTTGGGACAAATCATTCACTAAACCCTAAACCTCAACTAAATCTTGTAATAAATAATGTGGAAATTGAGCAAGCTGTCATGGTCAAAACATAAAAAACAGATACATAAAAACATTTTCCTTAAAGTATATATTTATTTAAGTTTTAATATTACTCTCCCCACTTCAACAACAAAAAAACTTAAATAGATGCAATTTTGTCCTTGAAACATTTAATTAAAGTAATGTAGAATTCCATTAATTTCTATGCAGGACTGATTCTTCTGGGGAGTGCCAATATGCCCGACAGCTGGCTTTAAAACCTCCCATTACATA
Source organism: Oncorhynchus gorbuscha (assembly GCF_021184085.1). Taxonomy (NCBI): domain Eukaryota; kingdom Metazoa; phylum Chordata; class Actinopteri; order Salmoniformes; family Salmonidae; genus Oncorhynchus; species Oncorhynchus gorbuscha. Next base: position 10,706,743 of record NC_060180.1, on the reverse strand, counting down.
GCATCAGCAATCCTGGATTTATATAGATCATTGGGCCATACCTAAGGTGAGTTTTGACCCGAGTCAAATAACCATAAAGTAGCACTGTCTAAAACCCAGAAAATCCACTACTCTCTGAGATTCCCTTTGATGTGTTTGTGACTGTGTGTGTGTAGTACTCTTGGCAGCATTACTTCTGTGTGACATACTTTCAGAGAATTGCCATGGCTGGCGCAGTAACAACTCAGCATTAAAACATCAGGCCTTCGGTGACCAGGTCCCTTCGGAGCAGGTGACGTAACAGAAGTCTTTGAACAGCCAGCCGACTGGAATTTCTCAGGTTATGATTTGGAAGGAGTTTGTTCTGGGACGTAATTAGAGAGGCCCAGTGTTTGAAAAGGTTAAGTGCCTCGGAGTAGTAGTCAAATAAGTACAACGACTTAAACTACTTCACCATTTACAATTCAAGCGTGGACCATGTTCTCTTCATTTCTTGGCTCATCAATTAGGAATATTGACTTATTCATTCCTCTATGCCATTGTAACTTGGGGTGGGTAAATTGTGAAGGACCTGTTCCAATGATCACTTGCACTCAGAAATGTCTTTGCTGAAATGCACAGGAGATCTTAGATTTCAAGCTTTGAATAACAAGTGTTGCACACGATTGTAGTTATTTTCTCTGACCACCATTTGGGGACAAACTTCTGTAAAAATGCCACTTTAAATCGGACATAAAAGGGATTCTATGCACCACAGCTGGTCAACTAATAGTCACCATCAAACTCACCACCTCACAGACATGGTCCCAGATACTGTTTCTTGGAAAAAATAATGTGGAACACTTATCAGTCTATAACAGTAGACTCTCTCAATCTACCCACTCTAATGCCTCTTTCACACACACACACACACACACACACACACACACACACACACACACACACACACACACACACACACACACACACACACACACACACACACACACACACACACACACACACACACACACACACACACACACACACACACACACACACACACACACACACACACACACACACACACACACACACACACACACACACACACACACACACACACACACACACACTCGCCGCACCTGCAGTGTTTGTGTGGGCCACTCAGCGTCTCGATGACGAAGCATTCTCCATCGTTCAAGCAGTAGGCCAGGTCCTTCTCGTGACATTGCTTGAAATGCTCTGAGACCAATGGAGGAATGGTGGGTGATGCTGCAGGGAAAATAGAGAGATGACAGGAAAGGGAGACCGAGAAAGAGAGAGAAAAAAGACAGAGAATGTTAGTAAAAAAAACAAGGAACGCACTTCATCAGTTCAAATTCACACGATAAGACATGTGTTTCCTATCCAAGACTGAGTCGTAAACGACCATGTACACCACGTGTCACAAATGCAATACATAGGACTCAACAAGGCACTCCAAGAAAATAACAAATCCTCCCAACAAATTCCCCAGAAATGCCCAATAATGCCAAGCCGCGCTCTGCTGCAGCAGGAGTGGCCATGTGAGTGTTTTCCTATTTGCCTCCTCTGCAGGTTTCAGTAGAAGTGAAAGTGAACGTGCTGTAATACACTGTATGGAAAGTTAATACAAGGCCCAGAGTGTTTGCCCAGCTCCTGGTACATCACTGAGAGAAGATGAATGAGGAATGCTGATAATCTGACCTGCTGTGAATGTCTGCAGCGTTTGGAACTTGACTCCTCTCAATTATCAATAACACCAAGCCTGATGTACACAGAGCTTACGCTGTGGGGAGAATATCAACTTTGCCTAAGTGATGACAGTTCTATTAAAAGCTAGGCCATGCTTCAATGGTCCTTCATACATGGGGAGTTAGCCTAGCTAAACTGGAGTTGAGCCGTGCTGTTGTGTTTTTCATTTTACGTATGCTGTTTATTATACAGTGACAGTACACATTAATCAACATTTCAGCTTACAAATCCATGTAAATGCGTTGGAGTTACGTAGCTAAGGAACCAATGTACATCTGTAGTCCTGCAAAGAGTTGTAAGTTAGCAGACCTAGGTTGAAATAGTATTTGTTTTCTTTCAATTACTTTCATTACACTTGATTGAGCTTGTGTGATGCAATATAACCAATGACTTATAACCTACAGTGCAAATCCCACCCATATTTAGACAGTATTTGAAACAAAACAACTCCTGAGGATTTAGTTCATCAGACCTGGGCCTGTATCCACAAAGCATCTCATAGTGGAAAATGGATCATAAGTGCTGAGAATAGAAACATTTTACTCTTATGGATAAAAATAAAAGCTATGCATGAAGCCTCTTTAGTCAGGAGAATCCCACCTAGTCTACAGACATTTACGACACCTCATGAGCTGTCCTAATCAGTTAAGTGTTACCAGCAAGTGTCTTAATAGTAGAACATTGCAGCAAGTCAGTGGTTCCGGTGCCACATACAGTTGCTTTGATGTTGTTTCTATATGATCATATTTCTACACTGAACAGAAATATAAATGCTACATGTAAAGTGTTGGTCCGATGTTTCATAAGCTGAAATAAAAGATCCCAGAAATGTATTGTATGCACAGAAGCGTATTTCTCTCAAATTGTGTTATTCTGTTTGTGAGCATTTCTCATTGCCAAGATAATCCATCCACCTGACAGTTATGGCATATCAAGAAGCTGATTAAACAGCATGATCATTGCACAGGTGCACTTTTTTTCCACAACCACAGGCCATGTGTATGGGCAAATGGTTTTAAGATGTCAACATTCTGAACAGTGCCCCATGGTGGTATGGGCAGGCATAAGCTATGGACAATGAACATAATTGCATTTTATCCATGACAATTTGAATGCATTGTCACGTTCTGTCCATCGTTCGTATGTGTTTTCCTTGTTTTAGTGTTGGTCAGGACAGGAGCTGGGTGGGCATTCTATGTTGTGTGTCTGGTTTGTCTATTTCTATGTTTGGCCTGATATGGTTCTCAATCAGAGGCAGGTGTTAGTCATTGTCTCTGATTGGGAACCATATTTAGGTAGCCTGTTTTGTGTTGGGTTTTGTGGGTGATTGTTCCGGTCTCTGTGTTTGCACCAGATAGGACTGTTTAGGTTTTCACTTTTCTTGTTTTATATAGTCTGTTCATGTATAGTCGTCTTTATTAAAAACATGAATAACCACCACGCTGCATTTTGGTCCGCCTCTCTTTCACCAGAAGAAAACCCTTACATGCATAGAGATCCCGTGACGAGATCCTGAGGCCTATTGTCGTGCTACTCATCCGCTGCCATCAACTCATGTTTCAGCAGGATAATGCATGGCCCCATGTCGCAAGGATCTGTACTCAATTTCAGGAAGCTAAAAATGTCCCAGTTCTTCCATGGCCTGCATACTCACCCATTGATTGACGTGTATGATAGCGTTTTCCAGTTCCCGCCAATATTCAGCAACTTCACGTAAACATTGAAGGGACAACATTTCACAGGTGACAATCAACAGCCTGATCAACTCCAATGATAAGGAGATGTTCCACACTGCATGAGGCAAATGGTGCCTACACCAGATTTGTTATTTAACTAGGTAAGTCAGTTAAGAACAAATTATTATTTACAATGACAGCCTACCCCGGCCAAACCCTCCCGACGCTGGGCCAATTGTGCGCCACCATTGTTGTGATACAGCCCGGGATCGAACCCAGGTCTGTAGTGAAGCATCTAGCACTGCGAAGCAGTGCTTTAGACCACTGCGCCACTCAGGATACTGACTGGTTTTCGGTTCCACGCCCCTACATTTTTTTTAAGTATCTGTGACCAACGGATGCATGTCTGTATTCCCAGTCATGTGAAATCCACAGATTAGGCCCCTATAAATGTATTTCATTTGACTGATTTCCTTATATGAACTGTAACTCAGTAAAATCTTTTAAATTGTTGCATGTTGCATTTTTGTTTTGTTCAGTGTATTTATGCTCCATCCATAAATAATATAGACCTACATACAACAGTAGCCAATCTCTTGTACTTTTGACTGATTTAATGTGAAGCCTATTTCCCATGATATGACTAAAAACTTATGATATGACTAAACTAGACTAGGCTAATAAATAAATGTGTTTCTTTCGATTATTTAATTACCTACATCATGTTCTTTCAAGTTATCCATTTAGAGACCAACATCACGTTGTTAAAAATATATATCTATATTGGGCATGCAACATTATCGGCAAGTGACTTGATGCCTCCCATGTAACAGTGATGTAGAGTTGTTAAACGGGGGTGGCTAGTGAGTGTGTTGATATAACGGTAACATTGTAAAAATGGTGTTTTTTACAACCATCAGAATTGGTTAAAACAAGGTTATGCATGCCAACATATTAGTTAAGAGTAGTGATCCTGTCAGGCGGAAATGATATCAAACGTTTTACCATGACAACGTTTCATGTACAGTCACAGTCACTGTGGTTGTCAGAAGTGTGCCATGTCGAGTGTACAACTGCTGATGCCTCATTGTGATTGGTTATTCCCCATCATTTGCATCAATGTCAATTAGAGTCATCGCTATATTTCCTTTGCGGTGCCTCAAACTGTCACGATTACCAGCTAAGATAAACTTTTATGAGTTGGTATTACTAATGGCTCAGAATTGTCTTATTCAGCTCAGCGGTGTCTTATTAACATCAACCTAAACCTGACTATGAGCTGGGATTTTTTTGATGAGTTTCCGAGGGATCAGAAATACAATTAAGTCTAATTCTGCTGTTGTTCATAGAGGAAGGAGTAGAACGGAGTAGATTCAGAAAGGACATTATTATATTCATTATCACTGAATAAAGCTCACAACGACAGCCAGCATGTACATAATGTCCATGTCCATTCTAATTTGTTCTTCTACAAGCAATGCTTTGGTGTTGCTCCAACATCATCCCTACAGTATAATGTCCCCCGGGCCTTGCCTGAGAGTCCTTCCCATTGGCTCTGGTGATGTTACACTTAGATTCCCTGGCGTAAAAAGATATTTAATTTGGGGTTAAGAGCACTTCCCTTGCTGTGCCAGACTTTGAGAGGCACTCTTACTGGAGATGTTCCCCTCTGTGACAACACACCCAGTGAAACGAGCCTCAGTTCCTCTGGATGATATTGTCTGTGCATGCAGAGAGTCTCTCAACCAGAGGTCCACATCGTCAAGTAGCCAACATCCATGAAGCACACTGGAGAGCCTCTATTGTTTTAAACAACCTAGACCTGATTTTAATGCTAGGCTTGTTGGCTTTTCAGCATCACAAACTGCCCAAAGACGATGGCAGTACAACAGCTATTTTCTCTTTTTGTAATGAATTATGGAGATATCACGACTCTTCAAAAGAAAGTTGGGAATCGAAGGACAGATGACTTCATAAGGAGACAGCTGCCTGTCAATCTCAGAGGAAACCAGGTGACATTTAGACCAGTGTTTCCCAACTCCAGTACTCCAGTACCCCCAACAGTACACCTTTTAATTGAAACCCTGGACAAGCACACCTGATTCAACTTGTCAGCTAATCATCAAGCCCCCAATGAGATGAATGAGGTGTGTTTGTCCAGGGCGACAATGAAAATGTGTACTGTTGGGGGTACTGGAGGACCAGGGCTGGGAAACACTGATCTAGACTCATCTGTGGAGAGTCCCTCCCATCAGATCAATGCACCACTATTAGGTCATGGATAACACGGATAACATGGATAACACAGGTTTCCACTCTCGTTTCCTCCCCCCCAGTGATAGGGTAAAAACTAAAACGTGCATGTGGGGTACAGCACAGAATTCGGGTAACCCTGCTGTATGGAACTGTGATAATGATTGAGGCATTGACACCCAGGGCTAAAACTATAGAGCTCCACTTCAGGGAGTTCCTCAGGGCACTCCAAACTGCAGAGATCGTTCTGTTTGGTCAGTATGTCAGCCCAGCGATTTGAGTGCTTGGTTTGAGATGGGTGTAGTGTTTCACTGCTCACATAGAGAGGTGATGTTGTGATGGCAGGGTGTGAAGAACACTTTAGGACATTGTGATTTCTAAGTTGAGAAATAGACCTTATGCTGTCTGTCGCATCCTTCAGTCTCGGTTTGTCTTTCTCTGGGAGTGTGTTTGTGTTGTGCAAGGAAGCGTTGGAGGAGGTTAAGGGATGAGATTCCCGTGGGCACCGTGGTAATAGCGTCCTTCAAAAGTGACATTCCCCCGATGCATTGCCTGGGAGTCTGACTGATAGTGAAGGTCGCTGAGTATCGATCGCCCAAGGAACAGAGAGTATAACGACAACACAGAACGAAGTGGGCCAAAAATGGGAAACAAGGGCTCCTGTAGTGAAATAGTTGTTATAGTAGGAATGCCCTGTACTGTCCTCTCAGTACTATATCTTTCTCTGTGGCACGCTAGTTAGCAATGCATATGACAAGCATTCCATTTACGTTTTAGTCATTTAACAGACGCTCTTACCCAGAGCATCTTACAGGTGCATATAGTGTTAAGTGCCTTGCTCAAGGGCACTTCAACTGATTTGTTTAATTTAGTCTGCTAGGGGATTCAAACCAGAGAGCTATCAATTACTGACCCAACGTTCTTAACCACTAGGTTACCGCCCTACATCAGACGTTTCATTTTTTAAGTCTTTTTCATTTCGAAAAGGGGCGGGTTAGATGGATGTCCCCTGAGGGTACAGGAACAACCAGGAATAATTCTGCTGTAGGCTGTTTCTTGTTTGGTTTAGTGACAGTAGAACTGGCTGTGGTCTAAACCCCTTTCATAGCCCATGAATCTCAGTGTAGCAAGCATTTCATATCTCAAATTACACCATTAGCAGAATAGTAGTCTCAAGATAATGACTCAAATGTCCAAACTAACAATTAGCTTCTTCAAATGAAGGGGATCCAGTGCTCCCTCCACTGTTCTGTGGGATGTGTAGTAATCCGTTATACTTATATTGTACTGTATGTTTCTCTAATGAAATGTTGGTATTTCTTACCATGTTAATTGCTGGTAATTCTTCTATGTTAATTGTTGATAAAGATGACCAAGATACCCATTTAATATGGAAAACTTCAAGTAACGTGTTTCTAATGAATGAGGAGTGTAGCATCTATCAGCCCCATGACCAGTAGTCCACCCGGCTCACTTCAATTAAAAACTCACGTGCTAATGTGCCTAATGACATCATGATATTATACAGTTTTAGCTCAGATTGTGGCCTCTGTTCCACTGAGAAGAGTTGCCACTGACCTGCCCCACTCTGAGGCCAATCACGGAAGTCACACAGAGGGAAACACTTAGGGATCCACAACAGCATGCACTGGGTGGGGGGAGGGACTTGTTTGTTATGTATGTTTTGTGCTCCTCTTTCACCCTCCATCCTTCCTGCTGTCATCCCTCGTTCCACCATTCACTACCTGCTATCCTGTCCACCTCAAACTAGCCTCCCATTCGGACTAAGGGGGTCAATGGCAATTTCCTAGTACAAAAGGAAGGGCATCTCTCATCCCCTCTCTCCCCAGGCTACACTGAGTACGTGGCCCACTCTCTCCAGATTGGCCCCCAGTCTATTTATGCAGCCAATGATGGACAAAAGAACAGCAATCTCCCTAGCACAATGGTTAGGTCTATAGGTACTGAGAGGTGTGTGTGTGTGTGTGTGTGTGTGTGTGTGCGCGCGTGTGTGTGTGTGTGTGTGTGTGTGTGTGTGTGTGTGTGTGTGTGTGTGTGTGTGTGTGTGTGTGTGTGTGTGTGTGTGTGTGTGTGTGTGTGCGTGTGTGCGTGTGCGTGTGCGCGTGTGTGTGTGTGTGTGTTTGTGGGTGACACTGGTCAGCGGAGTATGGGGAATTCAATTACACAGAGGCAGTGTAAAGCCATGACTGCTGCAACATGGCATATTTTCTGTCTATAGCATGACGTGTCTGACCAGGAATGCCTGGTTCACGCTGCACAGTGGGACCCTGAACAAAGTAACACATGGAAGGAAATATACATTCAAACACACCTCCATTTCCATTCACTGACTACACCCCCCCACAGAGACACAGTCACATGCACATGCTTTCAGTGACATCTGGCAGGTAGGGATATTCTGACTGACTAATCTGTCTCTATCTGTCTTTCCAGTCTAGCCACAAAGCTGACCCCATATCTCTCTCTCTGTTGCTCTCTCTCTCCCAGCCTACTGACGATACATCCACCTGCACCGCCACAGTTAAATGTCCTTTAGCTTTGTTCCATCCCTGTTCTCATCACTCATCACTCATCGACATTCATATAGCAGGCTTTTCTCTTCAATATCACATGTCAACAGTGCATTAGGTCCAGCCGTCGTAAATATGCCAAGAGCTCTTTAATACCTCTATCTACATGCTGACACCATGCATGTCTGGTCTCCATTTATCTGGCAGAGTAGTCACACCTTGCTCACACCATCAGGCCAAGGATTATAAAGCGGAGGGACAACACGGTCCTTCCATCAGGCCAAGGATTATAGAGGAGAGGGACAACACTGTCCTTCCATCAGGCCAAGGATTAGAGAGGAGAGGGACAACACTGTCCTTCTATCAGGCCAAGGATTAGAGAGGAGAGGGACAACACTGTCCTTCCATCAGGCCAAGGATTAGAGAGGAGAGGGACAACACTGTCCTTCCATCAGGCCAAGGATTAGAAAGGAGAGGGACAACATTGGCCTTTCATCAGGCCACGGATTATAGAGGAGAGGGACAACACTGTCCTTCCATCAGGCCAAGGATTATAGAGGAGAGGGACAACATTGTCCTTCTATCAGGCCAAGGATTATAGAGGAGAGGGACAACATTGTCCTTCCATCAGGCCAAGGATTAGAGAGAGGGACAACACTGTTCTTCCATCAGGCCAAGGATTAGAGAGGAGAGGGACAACACTGTCCTTCCATCAGGCCAATGATTATAGAGGAGAGGGACAACACTGTCCTTCCATCAGGCAACTGATTATAGAGGAGAGGGACAACACTGTCCTTCCATCAGGCCAATGATTATAGAGGAGAGGGACAACACTGTCCTTCGATCAGGCCAATGACTATAGAGGAGAGGAAATTCACTGTCCTTCCATCAGGCCAAGGATTAGAGGGGAGAGGGACAACACTGTCCTTCCATCAGGCCAAGGATTATAGAGGAGAGGGACAACACTGTCCTTCCATCAGGCCAAGGATTAGAGAGGAGAGGGACAACACTGTCCTTCCATCAGGCCAAGGATTAGAGAGGAGAGGGACAACACTGTCCTTCCATCAGGCCAATGATTATAGAGGAGAGGAACAACACTGTCCTTCCATCAGGCCAAGGATTATAGAGGAGAGGGACAACACTATCCTTCTATCAGGCCAAGGATTAGAGAGGAGAGGGACAACACTGTCCTTCCATCAGACCAATGAACATAGAGGAGAGGAACAACACTGTCCTTCCATCAGGCCAAGGATTAGAGAGGAGAAGGACAACACTGTCCCTCCATCAGGCAACTGATTATAGAGGAGAGGGACAACACTGTCCTTCCATCAGGCCAAGGATTATAGAGACAACACTGTCCTTTTATCACCTGGCTGCCTCCCGTCTGACACTGTATAGGCCAATGACGCCTTACTAATGATGCTGGGCTCATGATGTTTGTCCCAATTATGTTTGTCCAAATGATGCTGGAATCGGTCTCAGAAACACTGTTTGGTTGATCTGAAATAGTGGTCAGTTTGGGAGGTTGGATTTATGGAACGGCTTAAATGTTTTTAGTGCAAAACCCCCTAATGCAGATTTGTCAACATCAACCAAAATTATTTGAAATCGATTAAACCAATGGATGTTAAATCACATACTGTTATTCAAAAGGCCAAGAGGTCAAAAGCTAGTAGGGGTCAAACATTGTTCGGAAAGTTGTCTTCATGATGCAAGAGCATAGATTGAGGGGAACCTCAGACTTGTTTCATCCTGTTCTGGGATTCAAACTAGCAGCCTTTCTGTGACCAGCCCAATTCTCTAACTGCTAGGCTACCTGCTGCCCTAAATGCATTTTACAGGGAGTTCAGAACCTCTGCTGCCACATGGAATTTAACAACTGTATATAAGTCATCCATCTCCATTGTAGCAGTACTGCAATGCTAATGTGTCCATTTCAGATGGTGTTACTCTGTTATTACATAACTCCAACATCTTGATCATGGAAACATGGGAGCAATTGACATTGTTGATGTTGACATTGCATTGGGGATATTGTTTAAACCCACATTCTACTGAGATTCTGCAATCTAATGTTTTTATCAGCATAATAAATTGCTTGAGGAAGTTGTGTCAGCAGTCTGCCTGTCAATGTTCCTCTTCAGTAGCTTTAACCTGAATCACTTAGATCACTTAACCCGACTCACTTAGATCACTCAACCTGAATCACTTAGAATCACTTAACCTGAATCACTTAGATCACTTAACCTGAATCACTTAGATCACTCAACCTGAATCACTTAGAATCACTCAACCTGAATCACTTAGATCACTTAACCTGAATCACTTAGAATCACTTAACCTGAATCACTTAGAATCACTTAGATCTACAATTGAAGGTCCAAGTGTTTTCACTGTATTCTACCCCACTGTTGAATTACTGGACTCAGTATTTCAGACTGAAAGTCACCTTCCCCTGAGTGTTGTTGGAACTTACCTGTTTCTGATAGGCAAATGATCACCTGCTATGCATCTGGGTAATATTTAGTAGTAGCCTATACTGTAGTTGCACTTCAAACCTGGACAGACCTGGAGACTACAGATTTAATCAGAAATATTTAAATATGTGCATTAGCAATGGGATGAGGATAAAGAGTGGACATTTCAACCCATCCACCTTCTTCAACTGTGTTTTCAAAACAACAGAAACAAACCCAAGAGACTCCGACTCAACCCCAATCCCTAATCAGTGTTCTCAGATATCAGACAGAAGTCTCCTGATTATTACATGTGAATGTGCCCTGCTGCATCAGGTCTCGTTGTACTCCACTAGATTATACAAAACAGAGCAAGGGAGGCAAGATTACTGGCCAATTGGATCAATAAGAGGGTCTTTGAAGATTTACAGGATATCTAATCATCGATCTGCAGGGGAAAAGTAAGTGTGCAGTTCAAAGAGAGTCTGGGAATAGCAGTGTTAGTCTCCATCAGTAACGCCATGGTAAATTGCGTTATGTAAGACTAACTGTTTGTAACGATTAATTTCACATTTTTTGTCGTCTAATGTTATGAAACCATTTATACATAATCAAAGCCACAAACACAGGCAGGTAAACACTCACAAAGGGTGAACAGAGCATTCATGAAAATGGCATTAGTGTCAAGCCTTTGTGTTGATTTTATAGCAAGATCTATGACAGAGCTAACTTTGAACATCCGAGAGAATGAGACAACCACCCTGTCCCTGGCTCCACTCTTCGCCCCTCTCTGAATTTCCTGATCGATTTGTCAGCTTCTGTTCTTTCCCCTGATATAACGAAACACAGTGTGACTTTGTTAATTAAGCTCTAGAGGAAGCTATTACTTCAGGGACAGGTTCAATTGTCCTCGCTCTGAAGCATCAGTGGCTCTGGGCTTATAATCATACTATCCAGAGAGAGAGAGAGAGAGAGAGAGAGAGAGAGAGAGAGAGAGAGAGAGAGAGAGAGAGAGAGAGAGAGAGAGAGAGAGAGAGAGAGAGAGAGAGAGAGAGAGAGAGAGAGAGAGAGAGAGAGAGAGAGAGAGAGAGAGAGAGAGAGAGAGAGAGAGAGAGAGAGAGAGAGAGAGAGAGAGAGAGAGAGAGAGAGAGAGAGAGAGAGAGAGAGAGAGAGAGAGAGAGAGAGAGAGAGAGAGAGAGAATGAGGAGAGAGGGGGAGAAAGAAGAGAGAGGGAGAGAAAGAGGAGAGAGGGAGAGAAGCAGACTGCTTGCATAACTGCAATTTACCCCCTCTCTGTCTATCTCTTCCTGTTGAACATGTATTGTATAAGGACCTCATTGTACTTCATTTTCATCATCTTCTATTGTCAACTATGAGCCAGACTACTGATGATCGCACCAAATTGCCCATTGATTAGACAACTTCATCTGGAACTTCTTTAAGTATAAAGGCATGTTCACATAGACAGAATGAACAAGATAGTACTGTAGGCTGGCAGAGCTTGGAGTATTGGCAGCTTTAGACAGACCATAAATGATACCAGGCTATAATTTAAATGTAAATGAATTTATTAGGCCCTAATCTATGGATTTCACATCACTGGCAATACATATATGCTGGTAGAGCGTCCCAAACATGCTCAATTTATGACATCTCTGGTGAGTATTCAGGCCATAGATGAACTTGGACATTTTCAGCTTCCAGGACTTGTGTACAGATCCTTGCGACATGGACATGAGGTGATGGTGGTGGATGAATGGCACGACAACGGGCCTCAGGATCTCGTCACAGTATCTCTGTGCATTCAAATTGCCATGGATAAAATTGAATTGTATTCATTATCCGTAGCTTATGCCTGCCCATACCATAACCCCACCACCACCCACCACTCACTCACACGGCACCATACACATCGTCTGCGGTTGTGAGGCCAGTTGGACATGCTGCCAACTTCTCTAAAACGACATTGGAGGTGGCTTATGGTAGAGAAATGTACATTAAATTGTCTGGCAACATCTCTGGTTGACATTCCTGCAGTCAGCATGCCAATTGCACGCTCCCTCAAAACTTGAGACATCTGTGGCATTGTGTTGTGTGACAAAACTGCAGATTTTAGAGAGGCCTTTTATTGTCCCCAGCACAAGGTTCATCTGTGTAAGGATATGCCATGCCTGTCAGGTGGATGTGTATTATCTTGGCAAAGGAGAAATGCTCACTTTGTGCACAACATTTGAGAGAAATCAGCGTTTTGTGTGTATGGAAAAGGTCTGGGATCTTTTATTTCAGCTCACTTCACATGTTGCGTCTATATTTTTGTTCAGTGTATGTACCCTCAGGGGAATTATATTCACGAGATAAGCACAGGTCAGCTAGAACTGGCCTGCCCCTGCTCTGTCCAGATGCTCATCAGTTGTTGTGCTATGAGGAGTGGGGAGGAAGAGGGGGGTGATCGGAGTTCAGGTTTTATATTATACAATATCCCCCCTGACACATGGTCTGCGGCAAGCGAACTGAAGGCAGGACCAGAATGCTGATTGGGCATCAGAGGAGGTAGTGCAGCTGTGAGAATCATTTTTGATTGGACCATGATAGTAGGGCCCAGTTCTAAGGAGAAAAGGGGTAAGATATGACTGAATCAATGGGGTACGGGCCAGCCTGTGACTCAAACTGCTGATTGGTGGCAAGCCTATGAAGCAGAACGCTCAATGGAGAAAGCACGGGGGGATGGGTGGACTCTGTTTAAATAAGCTTGAACAGCATTATGAGTCAACAATCAAAAGGTTCAATATGCTTGGAATCATTTTAGCATAAGCTTTGTCTCCAGGGCCGGAGATTCCATTATTTCCAATATGCGAATACAGCATAAGGCATGTGAAGTCAAAGAAAACATGTAGTAAATGTGTTTCTTATGGTGCCCAAAATGCCCTAGAAATGCAATGACCCTGAGTCTCAAACCCAGCATGTAAATTAGTGGTCTTCAGCCTAAGAAAAGAAAATACAGCAACAATGTCTTGAGCGGAGTAAGTGGAATGGTGTCAACATGGTTTCTATGTGTTTGATGCCATTCCATCTGCGCCGTTCCAGCCATTATTATGAGCCGTCCTCCCTTCAGCAGCCTCCACCGGTACCAGCACAGCGTCCTGCAGTCTTTCTGCACAGCAGTCTTCAGCGGGTTCCATTAGGGCGGGGATTCTTTCTCAAATACAACCAGATTTCTAATAACAGGATATCTATTAGTGTGAATCTAAAGCAGGAGACAAGTAAACATTAATAATATTTTCACACCGGGTAAAAAAAAAGAACTATGTGTAAATATGATCAAACATAATGATCAAATCAAATCAAATCAAATTGTATTTGTCACATACACATGGTTAGCAGATGTTAATGCGAGTGTAGCGAAATGCTTGTGCTTCTAGTTCTGACAATGCAGTGATAACCAACAAGTAATCTAACTAACAATTCCAAAAATACTGTCTTATACACAGTGTAAGGGGATGAGGAACATGTACATAAGGATATATGAATGAGTGATGGTACAGAGCAGCATACAGTAGATGGTATCGAGTACAGTATATACATATGAGATGAGTGTGTAGACAAAGTAAACAAAGTGGCATAGTTAAAGTGGCTAGTGATACATGTGTTACATAAGGATGCAGTCGATGATGTAGAGTACAGTATATACATATGCATATGAGATGAATAATGTAGGGTAAGTAACATTATATAAGGTAGCATTGTTTAAAGTGGCTAGTGATATATTTACATCATTTCCCATCAATTCCCATTATTAAAATGGCTGGAGTTGGGTCAGTGTCAATGACAGTGTGTTGGCAGCAGCCACTCAGTGTTAGTGGTGGCTGTTTAACAGTCTGATGGCCTTGAGATAGAAGCTGTTTTTCAGTCTCTCGGTCCCAGCTTTGATGCACCTGTACTGACCTCGCCTTCTGGATGATAGCGGGGTGAACAGGCAGTGGTTCGGGTGGTTGATGTCCTTGATGATCTTTATGGCCTTCCTGTAACAACGGATGGTGTAGGTGTCCTGGAGGGCAGGTAGTTTGCCCCGGTGATGCGTTGTGCAGTCCTCACTACCCTCTGGAGAGCCTTACGGTTGAGGGCGGAGCAGTTGCCGTACCAGGCGGTGATACAGCCCGCCAGGATGCTCTCGATTGTGCATCTGTAGAAGTTTGTGAGTGCTTTTGGTGACAAGCCGAATTTCTTCAGCCTCCTGAGGTTGAATAGGCGCTGCTGCGCCTTCTTCACGACGCTGTCAGTGTGAGTGGACCAATTCAGTTTGTCTGTGATGTGTATGCCGAGGAACTTAAAACTAGCTACCCTCTCCACTACTGTTCCATCGATGTGGATAGGGGGTGTTCCCTCTGCTGTTTCCTGAAGTCCACAATCATCTCCTTAGTTTTGTTGACGTTGAGTGTGAGGTTATTTTCCTGACACCACACTCCGAGGGCCCTCACCTCCTCCCTGTAGGCCGTCTCGTCGTTGTTGGTAATCAAGCCTACCACTGTTGTGTCGTCCGCAAACTTGATGATTGAATTGGAGGCGTGCGTGGCCACGCAGTCGTGGGTGAACAGGGAGTACAGGAGAGGGCTCAGAACGCACCCTTGTGGGGCCCCCGTGTTGAGGATCAGCGGGGAGGAGATGTTGTTGCCTACCCTCACCACCTGGGGGCGGCCCGTCAGGAAGTCCAGTACCCAGTTGCACAGGGCGGGGTCGAGACCCAGGGTCTCGAGCTTGATGACGAGCTTGGAGGGTACTATGGTGTTGAATGCCGAGCTGTAGTCGATGAACAGCATTCTCACATAGGTATTCCTCTTGTCCAGGTGGGTTAGGGCAGTGTGCAGTGTGGTTGAGATTGCATCGTCTGTGGACCTATTTGGGCGGTAAGCAAATTGGAGTGGGTCTAGGGTGTCAGGTAGGGTGGAGGTGATATGGTCCTTGACTAGTCTCTCAAAGCACTTCATGATGACGGAAGTGAGTGCTACGGGCGGTAGTCGTTTAGCTCAGTTACCTTAGCTTTCTTGGGAACAGGAACAATGGTGGCCCTCTTGAAGCATGTGGGAACAGCAGACTGGTATAGGGATTGATTGAATATGTCCGTAAACACACCGGCCAGCTGGTCTGCGCATGCTCTGAGGGCGCGGCTGGGGCTGCCGTCTGGGCCTGCAGCCTTGCGAGGGTTAACACGTTTAAATGTCTTACTCATCTCGGCTGCAGTGAAGGAGAGACCGCATGTTTCCGTTGCAGGCCGTGTCAGTGGCACTGTATTGTCCTCAAAGCGGGCAAAAAAGTTATTTAGTCTGCCTGGGAGCAAGACATCCTGGTCCGTGACTGGGCTGGATTTCATCTTGTAGTCCGTGATTGACTGTAGACCCTGCCACATGCCTCTTGTGTCTGAGCCATTGAATTGAGATTCCACTTTGTCTCTGTACTGACGCTTAGCTTGTTTAATAGCCTTACGGAGGGAATAGCTGCACTGTTTGTATTCAGTCATGTTGCCAGATACCTTGCCCTGATTAAAAGCAGTGGCGCTTTCAGTTTCACGCGAATGCTGCCATCAATCCACGGTTTCTGGTTAGGGAATGTTTTTATCGTTGCTATGGGAACGACATCTTCAACGCACGTTCTAATGAACTCGCACACCGAATCAGCGTATTCGTCAATATTCCCATCTGACGCAATACGAAACATGTCCCAGTCCACGTGATGGAAGCAGTCTTGGAGTGTAGAATCAGCTTGGTCTGACCAGCGTTGGACAGACCTCAGCGTGGGAGCCTCTTGTTTTAATTTCTGTCTGTAGGCAGGGATCAGCAAAATGGAGTCGTGGTCAGCTTTTCCGAAAGGGGGGCGGGGCAGGGCCTTATATGCGTCGCGGAAGTTAGAGTAACAATGATCCAAGGTTTTACCACCCCTGGTTGCGCAATCGATATGCTGATAAAATTTAGGGAGTCTTGTTTTCAGATTGGCTTTGTTAAAATCCCCAGCTACAATGAATGCAGCCTCCGGATAAATGTTTTCCAGTTTGCAAAGAGTTAAATAAAGTTCGTTCAGAGTCATCGATGTGTCTGCTTGGGGGGGGATATATACGGCTGTGATTATAATCGAAGAGAATTCTCTTGGAAGATAATGCGGTCTACATTTGATTGTGAGGAATTCTAAATCAGGTGAACAGAAGGATTTGAGTTCCTGTATGTTTCCTTCATCACACCATGTCCCGTTAGTCATGAGGCATACGCCCCCGCCACTCTTCTTACCAGAGAGATGTTTGTTTCTGTCGGCGCGATGCGTGGAGAAACCCGTTGGCTGCACCGCCCTGGATAGCGTTTTCCCAGTAAGCCATGTCTCCGTAAAGCAAAGAACGTTGCAGTCTCTGATGTCCCTCTGGAATGCCACCCTTGCTCGGATTTCATCAACCTTGTTGTCGAGAGACTGGACATTGGCAAGAAGAATACTGGGAAGTGGTGCGCGATGTGCCCTTTTTCGGAGTCTGACCAGAACACCGCCGCGTTTCCCTCTTTTTCGGAGTCGTTTCCTTGGGTCGCTGCATGCGATCCATTCCGTTGTCCTGTTTGTAAGGCAGAACACAGGATCCGCGTCGCGGAAAACATATTCTTGGTCGTACTGATGGTGAGTTGACGCTGATCTTATATTCAGTAGTTCTTCTCGACTGTATGTAATGAAACCTAAGATGACCTGGGGTACTAATGTAAGAAATAACACGTAAAAAAAAACAAAAAACTGCATAGTTTCCTAGGAACGCGAAGCGAGGCGGCCATCTCAGTCGGCGCCGGAAGTACAAGATAAGAATGACAGTATATAGAAAACAAAGAAAAATATATGTCTATACGAGTCTATGTGATTAGTGCGTGTGTTAAAGTTGGAGGGATAATTTTGCATCTCCCTGAGGCGTGCTCTGTCTTTCTAGTGCTCCCTATAAGGTCGGCTGTATTTGTATTCAGGCCTTTATTGAGGGCTTGGCAACTGTGAATGGAGAGCTCCATTTCTAAAGCAAATCGTTAGGGACTCTCAGGGTTGATGCCTCTTTGTGTATGGCTCGTTAGGGCTCTGGAAACACCAACACGTGAAATGCACGTGCACAACAAGTGAAATGCTGAACTTATAACAAGAATAGACCATAATGTAACAATGCAGCTGAAGTGGCTGTTACAGAGACAGCAAAGCATGGTGAAAGCAATGCCATAACACTCTGTTACCATGCCACAATATGACGAGATTCTTTCAGATATATCATATATCAAATGTTAACAGTTTCAATAATGACTGAAAGGTCAAATTGATGCCAGATCCTAAGTTGTCAAAACTATTTTGAAGAGAAGATTATGCAGGCATTGAATGCCACTTCATGTGGTGCTATATGAAGCCCTGGTATTATTCCAGTACTACACTGATTGGCTCTTACATATAGGGGCCCACATCATAAGGCAATAGATGGTGGGAGGATGTTAATAAATACAGTAGAGTAAAAAGCAACACAAATGTCACAGTAAAATGCATCAGTAAAGAAAGATCTGGTTGTGTAGCCCCCTGCCTACATCACAAGGCTACAACAGAGTGCTAGATCATATGGCGGTGTCTGGGGGAGTGGGTGAAGTCAAGAACACACACGCCCACAAGAGCGGCAGAGCATTTCTCTCTCACTCAAACGTCAACACCCAGGAGCACGCACACAGTGGCCTCACCTCACTTTCATGGCTGCTTGCACGTCCTCCCTTTCTCACTCCCTCTCACTCCCCCCCCTCTCTCTCTCTCTCCCTCCTACTCTCCCAGTATAATCTTGTTGCCAGTCAATTTCAGTGTATTCCCACATTAACTCATCCCCCTTTGTTGATGATGCTTAGCTCTTACCCCCACCCCCTTGTAATTTGTATCGCACAGCCCACTGATTAGCAGTGACAGAGCTGAAATTAGAGATCTCTCTCCCTTTTTCTCTCTCTCTCTCTCTCTCTCTCTCTCTCTCTCTCTCTCTCTCTCTCTCTCTCTCTCCACTCTTAGAAAAACAGGTTCTGAAAGTAGACCCCTTTTTGGTTTCAGATAGATCCCTTTTGGGTTCCTTGTAGAACCCTCCGTGCAAAGGGTTCTACATGGAACCCGAAAGGGTTCTAAATGTAACCAATGGTTCCTCAAAGGGTTTTCCTATGGGGACAGCTGGAGAACCTGTTTATGTTCTAGATAGCACTTTGTTTTCTAAGAGTGTATTTCTCTGTCACTCTCTCTCTCTATCTCTGTCTCTCTCTCTAAAACAGTTTAATACACATCATAGACACAGTTGGAGGAGAGTAGGCAGAGAATTTCATCACACAAATGTTCTATCATTTATGGTCAAATGGTTAGCTTTTCAGCTCTGTATCTTAGTTATTTGTGCTTATCTGTGTCCTTCTTTTCCAATTAGGTTTGTGGTTATTTTATTAGAAAACCAATTTTCACATCGGCCTATGAACTTAGCTCTGGCAAGATCTACACTTAGCTAATATAATAATAATATATGCCATTTAGCAGACGCTTTTATCCAAAGCGACTTAC
Organism: Oncorhynchus gorbuscha; assembly: GCF_021184085.1. Lineage (NCBI taxonomy): Eukaryota > Metazoa > Chordata > Actinopteri > Salmoniformes > Salmonidae > Oncorhynchus > Oncorhynchus gorbuscha. The sequence continues at coordinate 10,687,534 of NC_060180.1, read as the reverse complement.
AGTCATGTGTGCATACATTCTACGTATGGGTGGTCCCGGGGATCGAACCCACTACCCTGGCGTTACAAGCGCCATGCTCTACCAACTGAGCTACAGAAGGACTAGCTCTAAACAATAGGTGGCCAGCTACAAAAGGTTAATGGGGTAAAGCTAAGTGTTTGGGGAATTAGGAAGATATTGAGTACATGTAATACAATTTGGGTGTAAATATATCTCCACTGAGTGGTTCCTCCAATAGACTAGCAGTCAGCTGCTTTACCAATACTCTAGTCCCGCTGATTATCAACCACAAAAAAAATATATAAAATAAAACACTGTGATAGTACAGACATCATCCATGAAACTCTGAACAGCCAATAAAATCACTCTCCTCTCTTTCTGCGCTTTTTTTCTCTGATTTAGTTTCTGTCCTTTCATTCTCCATTCCTCATCTCCCTGTCACTGTGTGATGTGTGGTGTGACGTCAATGAATGTTGACACATCCAGCGACACATCTATAATTCATCTCCCTGTGTGGGGTGGCCCAGGCCACAAGAGACACACACATGCTGCAAACTGTCTCCTGTAGACAGGTAGCAGGTAAAAGGCAAACAGGAAATCACAAGAGCGCATGAGTGCATAAGTACAGACACTCGTGTTCATCCATAAAACATCAAAACCTACACTACATGACCAAATGTATGTGGACACCTGCTCATCGGACATCTCATTCCAAAATCATGTGCATTAATATGGAGTTGAAAAACAGCCCCAGATCATTATTCCTCATCCACCAAACTTTACAGTTGGCACTATGCAAACCCAAATTTGTCTGTCAGACTCCCAGACGGTGAAGCGTGATTCATCACTTCAGAGAACGCATTTCTACTGCTCCAGTGTCCAATGGCGAAGAGCTTTACACAACTCCAGCCGACGCTTGGCATTGCGCATGGTAATCTTAGGCTTGTGTGCGGCTGCTCGATCATCAAACCCATTTCATGAAGCTCCCGACATACAGTTATTGTGCTGACATTGCTTCCAGAGGCAGTATGGAACTTGGTAGTGAGTGTTGCAACCGAGGACAGCTGATTTTTATGCACTTCATCACTCGCCAGCAGCTCTAGCAGGGCAGAAATTTGACTGACATGTTGGAAATGTGGCATTGTATGACGGTGCCACGTTGAAAGTCACTGAGCCCTTCAGTAAGGCCATTCTACTGCCAATGTTTGTCTATGGAGATCGCATGGCTGTGTGCTTGATTTTATACACCTCCCAGCAACGGGTGTTGCTGAAATTGCCAGATCCATTCATGTGTAATCTTCTATAAATGTTTGTTATCTTTTGTACCGCATATTTATGTTCTGATGCTGGGGAATGAAAAGAAAACATATATGCATGTCGTCACATGATATTATAGAATACACTCAAACCTCAAAGCATTTCTTGACAGCACACCTGATCATTTCAGAGCAAGCGGTTTAGCGACGTATAAAATCGTCCTGAAATTCCGCACCGACAAGCAAATAAATACACACACGTCAATTTATTATTCATTTTTTCTCCCTGGTGTAAGAGAGACATCATTTTTCTTGCGGTGTGCATTCCTCCTCTCATATAGTCGCATATCATGCCTTTCAATGCATCTGATTTCTGGGGAGAGTTTCCAATCCCCACACCAGTGCTGCTCACCGCGCCAAATGAAATATTTACTGAAAGTGTTGATTGCTTGCCAGGAGAGGGAAGACAATCTCCTGATCGACAAGCAGAGTAGTATGGATTAGAGATGAATGGGAAAACTAAATCAAGAATATGAGAACTCCACACTGTTCACAGTAGCTCCTATCAATGGGGAAATGCTGCAACTACAGTAGTGATACTTGAGCTCCGGGAACACTTCTATGGAGGTAAATAAATGTGCTCACGCAAAAAGGGTTTTTACATTTCCTTAGCTGCCAAGAAGCACATCAAAAGTAGCCAGTGTTAAAAGAAAGTCCTTATTGACACCACGGCAAAGTGTAATCTGGTTTGATCTGTAACATCTATATTATGGTTATGACTATCATACAGCTCACACATGAGGCATCTCATGTCAATATTAGTTATTTATGACCATAATAGGTCTATTTCGAACATCAACGTTCAATGCATTTCCCCATGTAGATATTCATCTTAACTTACACACGTCTCCAATATCACTTGAGATTTTCCCCACCATGTTGTCTCCACTAATCATGAGTAAGCTATTCATGCCTCGAGTCATCTCTCAAGCTCCTGGAGCCAGGACACTCACACTGTCAGACAGGGAAACATAATCAATCTCTCCTTCACCCCCCTATTTCCCCTCCTCCCACACCCCCTAGTGTTACCGAGAAGAGCTGACTCGCTCGACCTTCCCAACAACCTCTACTCCCCATGTCACACTGTTGCAAGGATGCAAGAAGATACCAGAGCTATTTAATCCCATCACAAACACACCCACATGCATGCACACACACACACACACACACACACACACACACACACACACACACACACACACACACACACACACACACACACACACACACACACACACACACACACACACACACACACACACACACACACACACACACACACACACACACACTTGCCTGGGCGTGTATAGGTAAGTGTATGCCTCATTAAGTGTGTGTAGTGTCTGAAATGCACAAGTCTTTCTGGCCATTGTTAGTGTCCACTAACGATGGCCAGTGGACGTACAGTGCCCTCCGTAATTACTGTGATACTGCAGCATTGTTTCTTCTTTTGGCTCTATACTCCAAAAGTTAGAATTTGAAAAACAATGACTATGAGGTTAACGTGCAGACTGTCAGCTTTAAACTGGGGCTATTTTCATCCATCTCAGGTGAACCGTTTAGAAATTACAGCACTTTTTGTACATAGTCCCCCCATCTTAAGTGACCAAATGTATTGTAACAAATTCACTTATATGTGTCGAAGTAAAAAGTAAAGTATTTGGTCCCATATTCATGTCGTGCAATGACTACATAAAGCTTGTGATTCTACAAATGTGCTGGTTGCATTTGGTGTTCATGAATAATGATAAGTAAAGAAAGTTACAGAGGATAACATGTCTTGGGGCTATGATATTTGCACGTCTGTAACTCTCTCACTCGTAATTATTCACGATTGATTCCAGATTTTGCGTAATCATGTTCATGTCCACGTTCATGTAGAAGTCTTTAGAGACGTATTACATTCTAATTTACACTAAAAGTCATCTGAAACAACCAACACAAAGAGCAAATGCATCCAACAAATATGTAGAGTCACAAGCTTCAAGTAGTCATTGCGTGCTATATTTTTTCAACTTTAATTCATATATAAGTGATGTTGTCCCAATATTCCTAAAATGGGGGTGATTAAGTACAAAAAGTGCTGTAACTTCTAAACAGTTCACCCGACGTGGATGAAAATACCCTCAACTTAAAGCTGACAGTCTGCACTTTAACCTTATAGTCAGTGTATAATTTTAAATCCAACATTTTGGAGCATGGAGCCAAAAGAAGAAAAATGCTTCACTGTTCAATAATTACAGAGGGCATTGTATATATTATACAATTGAGGTAAATAATGTACACAGTGTACATTATAGCACATGTGTGTTTTTGTGTGCGAGAGAGACATACTCAGAGGTAGGGAGATATTTTCCTCCATTCCTCCCATAATGGCTGTTCTCCCCCTGTCCTCTTTGCAGAATCTCACATCAAAGACTGCCTCCCCCGGAGCACTGGCTCCGCTTCCCATAATGCATCAGTCAGAGAACACATACCACAGTTTGTTTTACAGCCTGGCTGTTTCAGGGAGAATACAGCACCACTATAAATATACCTGCCCATGGACATAGCAATATATTTGACAGTCGCAATAAACAACTGTAAATGTAAGAAAGGCTAAACCCATGGCTATAGTAGGTACAGGAATATCTGTATATACCTCGCTTGGAAGGTGTTATATAGTACAGCAGGGTCTCCAGACCATATATAATAGCTGTTATAAAGTTATCACACATACATTACGTGAGGAGTCTGCTTTTCTCTATCATTTTTACAAACCATTCCCTCTGTTGACAGTTGATCCCACAAACAAGTTATTTCCCTGGAAGAAACCAATAAAATAGTGTCCTTGTATTGGGGACATGAAGCTGATGTCTAGATTCACCTCTGAATCAATAGAGCAAGTAGATTATCATAAGGCTTTACTCCAATAACGTACACCGTAGAAGTACAACATTTGGTTAGCCTGCTAGCAGTTCTTTTAGCGGATAGCTCTTTGAGATGATTCATATCCCTTCCTAGGCCACATGACCTCTCGCTAACTCCCTCTGACCGTCTTCTCCTCTTTCCCGTCAGTCTGTTTAGTCGATCGAAAAAAGTCAATAGCTTTACTTTTAACTTGAAGGCTTTCTGCTGAGGATCCGTGCCACTTACTTGAGTTGACAAAAACAAATTGAATAATAATAATAACAATCATCATAATAATAATAGTAATAATACATTGGACTAACAGTATATAGCGCTTTTCAAGGACCCAAAGTTGCATTATTTTTTTCTTTTTTTTAAATGTACCAATCATTTTCCTTTTCCTCTGCTTCAGCAGCAGACACCTTAAAGTGTCTGTGGCCGAACATGTTGAAGGAAAAAGCAGGCCTCCCGAGTGGCGCAGCGGTCTAAGGCACTGCATCGCAGTGCTATAGGCATCACTACAGACCCGGGTTTGATCCCGGGCTGTATCACAACCGGACGTTATTGGGAGTCACATAGGGAGGGTGTCGCACAATTGTCCCAGCGTCGTCCAGGTTAGAGGAGGGTTTGGCCCAGCGTCATCCAGGTTAGGGAAGGGTTTGGCCCAGCGTCGTCCAGGTTAGGGGAGGGTTTGGCCCAGCGTCGTCCAGGTTAGGGGAGGGTTTGGCAGAGCGTCATCAGGGTTAGGGGAGGGTTTGGCCCAGCGTCGTCCAGGTTAGGGGAGGGTTTGGCCCAGCGTCGTCCAGGTTAGGGGAGGGTTTGGCAGAGCGTCATCAGGGTTAGGGGAGGGTTTGGCCCAGCGTCGTCCAGGTTAGGGGAGGGTTTGGCCCAGCGTCGTCCAGGTTAGGGGAGGGTTTGGCAGAGCGTCATCAGGGTTAGGGGAGGGTTTGGCCCAGCGTCGTCCAGGTTAGGGGAGGGTTTGGCCCAGCGTCGTCCAAGTTAGGGGAAGGTTTGGCCCAGCGTCATCAGGGTTAGGGGAGGGTTTGGCCCAGCGTCGTCCAGGTTAGGGGAGGGTTTGGCCCAGCGTCGTCAGGATTAGGGGAGGGTTTGGCCCAGCATCATCAGGGTTAGGGGAGGGTTTGGCCCAGCGTCATCAGGGTTAGGGGAGGGTTTGGCCCAGCGTCGTCCAGGTTAGGGGAGGGTTTGGCCCAGCGTCGTCCAGGTTAGGGGAGGGATTGGCAGAGCGTCGTCAGGGTTAGGGGAGGGTTTGGCCCAGCGTCGTCCATGTTAGGGGAGGGTTTGGCCCAGCGTCGTCCAGGTTATGGGAGGGTTTGGCAGAGCGTCGTCAGGGTTAGGGGAGGGTTTGGCCGGGGGACTTTACTTGGCTCATTGTGCTCTAGCAACTCCTTGTGGCGGGCCGGGCGGTAGACGCATGACTCGACCTGCATGTGCAACTGTGCCTGAAGCCAAGATCAATGAAAGCCGTGGGATTATGATTATTGTTTTTCCCTCAGTTAGTCAGTCAGTCATCCGTCTATCCTGGCCTTCATACACAGGAACTCTCCATCACTTTATAATTCACTTACCAGCCTCCATTCCAATAATTACATTAGATTGGAACGTTATATATCTTTGAAATCTTTGTGAAATGTTGCTGGTGGGATTTTGAGCCAGATGTGTTTAACACTACCCTGCTCTCTCTCACTCTGCTTCCTACCATCTCAGTTCATTCAGTCCAATCTGCCACATGTGATAAGTGTCCTTGTTTTCCCAGCAGTACAGCTCAGTTAAGGATATGCAGCTAAGCTCTTGTGGCTGAGGAGACAATGCTGATTCCATCATACTCACACATAATAATGATATTCTCAGTTCCCATTCCATAAATGGACATACATGCAGCGATGCTAATCTCAACATGCCACCTATTTATTCATGTACACTGTAGATATGTATGCGAATATGGGAAAATTGCTAGCATCAGCAGCTTAAGAGGTGTGCCTCAGGCAACACTATTTTATATTATGTAAAGTATCATGTAAAACCTTGCCCATACATAACACATTCTTGAATTATTCATTTTGGCTACATATACCTTGTTTTCATGGCACTGACAGACTTCAACAACAGAGCAGTGTATTTGGCTCAATGTTGGATGGACCTGAGTCTCTAGGGATTTGGTTCATTTACTTCAGATGCCATTGGAAACAGTTATCTTTTAGTCAATATAGATGGGAGTGGGATTTATAGTCAAGCATTTCGCTACACTCGCATTAACATCTGCTAACCATGTGTATGTGACAAATAAAATTTGATTTGATTTTAGTCTGAACGCTATTCATGTTTTCAGAGGAACCAAATTGAGAGTTAACATTTTTGTGAAAAATAATCTCTTGAAGCAGCCGTGCTATGTGAACTAGGCTCCTTGTTATTCTTACCACACACGGCCCTTAACCATAATTAGTTTCCCACTGGGGACAGACGTCATTTCAATGTCTACTTTTGATTTACATTTGGTTGACAATGTGAAATCAACAAAAAAAAAGAATTGGATCAGCATATCATTGTATTTTAGGTTATTTTAGGGTAAATTCCCTTACGTTGATTTTGTTTTTCAAATCCAAATTTTTCCAAATTGATTCAACGTCATCACAACCCGTTTTTGTACAGTGAGTTGTGAGTCAGTGGATCTCCTTACCCAAGCGAAACACTGCTTATCTCCGAATAAAGATCTGGATCTAACCATCAATTAAATATTTACTCACTGTGGGTGGGCTAGGAAGGAGCTGCAAAGCAAGCATAAACTATTCACATGAAACACACGTGTCTGTTTGTGTGCACATGTGCGTTTCAAAGTTTAATTATGTGAGATGTTTTGTGAGAGAAAAATGACGTATTTACCTGATTTGTTTGGTATTAATAGTCAAATTATGTACTAACAAATAGTGAGTCATTTCTGTCCTACTAATGCAGTGTTTTTGTAAAGGGAGCGTCTCCACTCTAGCTAATCTGAGCATATGGTCAAGTACGCTGGTTTTACTAGAGATAGTTTAGGAGTAGAACAATCCTTCCTTGTTTCCAAATCATCCTTGCATCTGGGAGACTAAGCCGGGTTGGGGATTAAAACAGTACCAGGTCCAGGAAACCACAAGATGAAGCCGAGGTGACTTATGATGCCCCCTGATCCGCATAGGAGGAGTGGAACCAGCCATGACTAAGCATTTTATGTGTCTGCCATATCAGAACTAGGACTCCACTGTAAGGTTAAGCTCTCGGCAACACACACTTCAGAGTGTGAGGTCGACCAGCTTCATTATGATTGTTTGATTGATTGTCCAAGTCTCTCTCAGTACACATGCATTTCCACGACAGTTTCCTCACAGAGCTACTTATTTTGTTAGTTCAAATCACTTTGTATTGATCGCAATACAGTACATGCTTGTCATTTGCCTTCTTTAGATGATTTATGAATTATACATGAAAGTATATAGTTAAGTAAGCATCAACACACTGTGACAACATGGAGTACAACACAAACAATAGAAGTACCCTTTAAACCAAAGATGTACTCATGCTGGTGAAGACAGTGACAGGTCTTAAAGACTCCTCCGAAGTCTGGGATGCCTGTTCAACACGATTAGGCTAGAGAACTCTTAAGGAGATAAAATGTAATTAGGTCAATCTTGACATAGTGGTACGATGAATAATTTGGACAGCAGATTAAGATTTTAGTGATCTCCATGGCAATAATGCATCCTGGTAGAAAATCATACACATCCTCATGCAGAAGCACATATATACAAAAATGGGGAAAGTTTTGGACTATTGTCAGAGTGAAAACATATTGTATTGTTTAGTCCTTTACACACTAAGTCCTCCTTAGTGTTAAGAAAGCAGGAAAGGTCATTTAACCTTGATCGATTGGGAAATAAATACGACCAGAATTGCTCAGTTGCAATGAAGGAGAAGAGGGAATGAGACAAACAATCAAGATTAGAAAAATGAGGCCATAGAAAATGACAGAGGAAGAAAGATGAATGGAGAGAGAGGGAGTTAGGGAGTGAAATTGAAAGGAGTAGAGTATAATGTCTGTCTTATTGCAGAATGTCAGGCTCACTTCTAGTTATCCCATTTACACTTGGTGGGATTACAGTGACGGAAAAGAATATGCCTCTGGATAACTGTGCCTTGTTCAGAGCTCTATTTTTAGAGGTTTTGGAATAACAGAGAGGCATCGAACGCTGCCTAACTGCAGCCACAACCATCTGTGGACATACTGATCCATGTTGGGGAGTCAACTGACCACAGAGGAAAGGACCTGGGCCTGTGTCAAGATGTACTGCTTAAAACGTCTATAAACCCAGACTATGGATTATACATATACGTCTTTGAGCAGCACTGTGTATGCAGGTACATGTAACTGACAAAATAAAGGAAACACCAACATAAAGTGTCTTATAGGGCATTGGGCCACCAGGAGGCCCCAGAACAGCTTCAATGCACCTTGGCATAGATTCTACAAGTGTCTGGAACTCTACAAGTGTCTGGAGAACCATTCTTCCACGAGAAATGCCATCAATTGGTGTTTTGTTGATGGTGGTGGTTGAAAACGCTGTCTCAGGTGCCGCTGTTGAAATCTAGTGACTGAGATGGCCATGGCATATGATTTACATTGTTTTCATACTCATCAAACCATTCACTGACCGCTCGTGCCCTGTGGATGGGGCCATTGTTGTCAAAATAACAGCCAAAATATTGGCCTGCCCAGCATTTTATACATGCCCCAAAGCATGATGGGATGTTAATTGCTTAATAAAATCAGGAGCCACACCTTTGTGGAAGCACCTGCTTTTAATGTACTTTGTATCCCTAATTTCCTCAAGTGTTTCCTTTATTCTGACTCTCTATTGATTACACAGACTTTTGGCCTCCCATCCTATTTTAACCACGTCTCAGTAATGACCAACCCATCTGGATTGGAGATGTGAACCCACACTTGATCCATTTTAGGTAATAAGCTTCTAGTGTTAACGTGTAGAAAACCCAGGCTTTTACGAGAGCAGAAATCAGTGAAGCAGATATCAGAGCACAAGTCAGAATTGAGGCTACCAACTGTAGATGGGCCAGGGTGTACATGCACATTTCCAGATACCATCAACATTAATACAATCAAGGCACAGCACAGGACAGGAGGAGCTCTGCAGTGCTGATTTATGACATCTGAATGTGCATCAGATGACAACAAGATCATATTGTACAGCAATTTCATCAGATAACATGAATACAAAGCCAGCGAGAGGTGGTTACGGAACAGTGTTTTGAATGCTAATGTTAACCTTTCCGGTTATAACCTTTTTCGACAAGACAGATCTTCCAAAGGTGGGGGAGGGGCAATCTTCACCAAGGATCACCTTCAGTGCTCGGTTGTCTCCACCAAGTCTGTCCCCAAACAATTTGATTTGCTGGTTTTAAGCATTAACCTTTCAAATAGCTCTTTGTGGACTGTTGCTGTGTGCTATCGTCCTCCATCAGCACCGGCCTCTACCCTACCTGCCCAAAACTCTCTCCCGGACACTTACACTAAGTCTGAATTTGTCCTGCTAGGTGACCTAAACTGGGACATGCTTAAATTAATGGGGGACTCCCTACATCTTTCTCAGATTATCACCAATCCCACAAGGTAGGACTCCAAACACCCAGAAAAGGCTACTCTCCTCGAGTTTATCCTCACAAATAATCCTGACAGGTATCAGTCTGGTGTTTTCTGTAATGACCCTAGTGATCACTGTTTTACAGCCTGTGTTCTTAATGGCTGCTCAGTGAAAAGACCTCTCCTGATTTGACATAGAAGCTTGGTAAAACACTTTAATGAGCAAGTCTTCCTTCATAAACTGGCCTCTGTAAAATGGTATAGAATCAGCTTGATACCCTCTGTCGAAGATACTTGGACTGTCTTTCTTGATATTTTCAGTGGTATTGTTAACAAACACGCCCCCATAAATAAAAAGAGAATTAAAAACAGGTTCAACCCTTGGTTCGACCGTGATCTTGCAGAGTTATTCCACCTTAAGAATTGCATTTGTCGAAAGGCTCAGCACACGTATGCTTAAGCTGACTGGCTATCGTTCATTCAAATGACAAATAACTGCACTCGGGCTATCCGGAAGGCCAAAGTTAGTTACTTTAAGGAGCAGTTCTCTCTCTGTGGGTCTAACTTCAAGAAGTTCTGGAAAACAGTTTAAGACCTGGAGAATAAACCCTCCTCCTCACAGCTGCCTATGTCCCTTAATGTTGATGATGTGGTTGTTACTGACAAGAAGCACATGGCTGAGCTCTTTAATCACCACTTCATTAAGTCAGGATTCCTATTTGACTCAGCTGTGCCTCCTTGCCCGTCCAACATTTCCTCATCTCCCAACCCTTCTAATGCAACTATCCCTGATGCTTCTCCCTCTTTCTCCCCTGCCCCACTTCAAAGTTTCCCTGCAGGCAGTCACTGAGTCCAACGTGCTAAATGAGCTCATTAAACTTGACCCCCAAAAAACATCTGGGTCAGATGGTTTAGACCCTTTCTTCTTTAAGGTTTGTCCCCCTATCGTTGCCAAGCCTGTCTCCAACCTTTTAAACCTGCCTCTCTTTCTGGGGAGGTTCCCATTGCTTGGAAGGCAGCCACAGTTGGTCCTTTATTTAAAGGGGGAGATCAAGCTGATCCTAACTGTTATAGGCCTATTTCTATTTTGCCCTGTTTATAAAAAGTGTTGGAAAAACTTGTCAATAATCAACTGACTGGCTTTCTTGATGTCTATAGCATTCTCTCGGGTATGCAATCTGGTTTCCGCTCAAGTTATGGATTTGTCACTGCAACCTTAAAAGTCCTCAATGATGTCACCATTGCCCTTGATTCTAAGCAATATTGTTCTGCTGTTTTTATTGACTTGGCCAAAGCTTTTGATAAGGTAGACCATTCCATTCTTGTGGGCCGGCTATGGAGTATTGTTGTCTCTAAGGGGTCTTTGGCCTGGTTTGCTAACTACCTCTCTCAAAGAATGCAGTGTATAAAGTCAGAAAATCTGCTTTCTCAGCCATTGCCTGTCACTAAGGCTCAATCCTAGGCTCCACGCTCTTCTCAATTTACATCAACAACATAGCTCAGGCAGTAGGAAGCTCTCTCATCCATTTATATGCTAGATGTTCTTTACCATTCGACCATCAGATTTGCCACCAATGCTCCTTATAGGACACATCACTACACTCTATACTCCTCTGTAAATTGGTCATCTCTGTATACCCACTGGTTGACCCACTGGTTGATGCTTATTTATAAAAACCCTCTTAGGCCTCACTCCCCCCTATCTGAGATATCTACTCCAGCCCTCATCCTCATACAACACCCGTTATGCCAGTCACATTCTGTTAAAGGTCCCCTTTAAGCACACACATCCCTGGGTCGCTCCTCTTTTCAGTTCGCTGCAGCTATCGACTGGAACGAGCTGCAACAAACAATTAAACTGGACCGTTTTATCTCAATCGGTTCATTCAAAGACTCAATCATAGACACTCTTACTGACAGTTGTGGCTGCTTTGTGTGATGTATTGTTGTTTCTACCTTCTTGCCTTTTGTGCTGTTGACTGTGCCCAATAATTTTTGTACCATGTTTTGTTCTGCTACCATGTTGTTTTGCTACCATGTTGTTATGTTGTGTTGCTGCCTTGCTATGTTGTTGTCTCTCTTTATGTAGTGTTGTGTTGTCTCTCTTGTTGTGATGTGTGTATTGTCCTATATTTATTTATTTATTTTAGTTCCAGGCCCCAGTCCCCGCAGGAGGCCTTTTGCCTTTTGCTCAGCCGTCATTGTAAATAAGAATTTGTTCTTAATTAACTGACTTGCCTGGTTAAATAAAGGTTAAATAAAATATAATTAAAAATGCTGGCGGTTACCTGTATCTGATTCATGTTTACCACACTCACCCAGAACTCTGGGCAAGGAGAATAAGAATAAATGGTCACACTACCCTAATCCACACTCTGCACATGTGTTGAACCAATTAACCTCTAAAAGTCTAAGGCTTGGGGGGCCGGGTTCTATTGTTTTAAGATGGCCATACCATGGATCTTCAAAAACATTTTTGGGATAAAATAATATATATATATATATACAGTGGGGAGAACAAGTATTTGATACACTGCCGATTTTGCAGGTTTTCCTACTTACAAAGCATGTAGCGGTCTGTAATTAATATCATAGGTACACTTCAACTGTGAGACCTAAAACAAAAATCCAGAAAATCACATTGTATGATTTTTAAGTAATTAATTAGAATTTTATTGCATGACATAATTATTTGATCACCTACCAACCATTAAGAATTCCGGCTCTCACAGACCTGTTAGTTTTTCTTTAAGAAGTCCTCCTGTTCTCCACTCATTACCTGTATTAACTGCATCTGTTTGAACTCGTTACCTGTATAAAAGACACCTGTCTGCACACTCAATCAAACAGACTCCAACCTCTCCACAATGGCCAAGACCAGAGAGTTGTGTAAGGACATCAGGGATAAAATTGTAGAGCTGCACAAGGCTGGGATGGGCTACAGGACAATAGGCAAGCAGCTTGGTGAGAAGGCAACAACTGTTGGCGCAAGTATTAGAAAATGGAAGAAGTTCAAGATGACGGTCAATCACCCTCGGTCTGGGGCTCCATGCAAGATCTCACCTCGTGGGGCATCAATGATCATGAGGAAGGTGAGGGATCAGCCCATAACTACACAGCAAGACCTGGTCAATGACCTGAAGAGAGCTGGGACCACAGTCTAAAAGAAAACCATGAGTCACACACTACGCCGTCATGGATTAAAATCCTGCAGCGCACGCAAAGTCCTCCTGCTCAAGCCAGCGCATGTCCAGGCCCGTCTGAAGTTTGCCAATGACCATCTGGATAATACAGAGGAGGAATGGGAGAAGGTCATGTGGTCTCATGAGACAAAAATAGAGCTTTTTGGTCTAAACTCCACTCTCCGTGTTTGGAGGAAGAAGAAGGATGAGTACAACCCCAAGAGCACCATCCCAAACGTGACGCACGGAGGTGTAAACATCATTCTTTGGGGATGCTTTTCTGCAAAGGGGACAGGACGACTGCACCGTATTGAGGGAAGGATGGATGGGGCCATGTATCGCGATAACTTGTCCAAAAACCTCCTTTCCTCAGTATTAGCATTGAAGATGGGTCGTGGCTGGGTCTTCCAGCATGACAACGACCCGAAACACACAGCCAGGGCAACTAAGGAGTGGCTCCGTAAGAAGCATCTCAAGGTCCTGGAGTGGCCTAGCCAGTCTCCTGACCTGATCCCAATAGAAAATCTTTGGAGGAAGCTGAAAGTCCGTATTGCCCAGCGACAGCCCCGAAACCTGAAGGATCTGGAGAAGGTCTGTATGGAGGATTGGGACAAAATCCCTGCTGCAGTGTGTGCAAACCTAGTCAAGAACTACAGGAAACGTATGATTTCTGTAATTGCAAACAAAGGATTCTGTACCAAATATTAAGTTCTGCTTTTCTGATGTATCAAATACTTATGTCATGCAATAAAATGCAAATTAATTACTTAAAATCATACAATGTGATTTTCTGGATTTTTTAAAAGTTTTGAAGTTTACCTATGATAAAAATTACAGACATCTACATGCTTTGTAAGTAGGAAAACCTGCAATATCGGCTGAGTATCAAATGCTTGTTCTCCCCTCTGTGTGTGTGTGTGTGTGTGTGTGTGTGTGTGTGTGTGTGTGTGTGTGTGTGTGTGTGTGTGTGTGTGTGTGTGTGTGTGTGTGTGTGTGTGTGTGTGTGTGTGTGTGTGTGTGTGTGTGTGTGTGTGTGTGTGTGTCAATTGCGTCAATAGACTCTTAAGGAGTAATTGAGATTTCACAGGAGAGCAGAAAGGTGAAATGCTGGACCACAAGTCAAGGAAAGGGCAGAACCACTACACAAAGATCGAGAGAGTAGAGAAGGAGAGATGCGAAGAGAGGAGCCTTTTCCTATCTAGACTTTGTAAGCAGGATCTGTTTTGCTATGTATTAGGAGCGTGTCCCATTGAGAGAGAAAGTATGTGGAATTTCAGTGACACCCATATTTTGTTAGAGAGAAGAGCGAACCATCTGCTATTGAACACACAAAAGAGAAGGCGAAGGTAAAGCATTACAGACCTAGGTACCTCAAACCGAGCAGATAGCACCTTTTTCTTAGTATGACACACAGCGTCTTCCTCTATGCAACCGCAGAGCTCAAAGGAATTAAACAAGTTCAGTTTCAGAAATCACGATAACAAACAGACAACAAGGAATAAAACCAGTGGGATGAAAAGAAAGAAAGAAACATTTTCATTGACAATCAACATCAACACACAGCAAGGATAGACCTTGTTACTCGTGAATGTTAAAAATTATGCACTTACCCTATACAAAATAAAATGTATGAAATCCCCGTGTAAATGCCAAATGTTGGTCTTGACACGTCCCAGGGAACGAGTTCAGTTGACCTAGGCCAGATCTCCCAGGCAGGCAGCAGTCTAAGGTCAGGACTTCAATCAGGAGTCCCCCTGGCCATGTGCTCAGGCCTGTCTTTTCTCTTTAGCCCTCTGTGACCCGGACAGCCCCACATAACAGCCTGCTGTCACCGGAGCGCCCTGCTAGGGCTGGGGGTAACAGGGTCACTCTAGCCCTCACTCACACAGTTGACCAGATCACACACAACCACAGATACACACAAACATATATAGGAACAAACACACATAGAGAGTGTGTCTATGGTTGTGTCTATCGACCCAACAGTCAACTTTACCATCTCTGTTAACATAGAAATATTTAAAAACTGTCTACTGCAGTATATAGTACACTGTCAATGTACTGTACACTTTGTTTAAGCTCTTAAAATCACTGGGCCTGAGTTAAATGCCTGACCATTCCTTAATGAGTCAACTGATGTAATGTCTAGGGAATTACCAGGAACCTGACGATACCATATTATCACGCTACTTAGGTGCCGAAACTATATGTATTGTGATTCTCACAATTGTATTGTGATTCTCACAATTCTATGTGTCTTACGATTCGACGCTCCAATTTTAATGCGATTGGATGTTCCAAACATATTGCTCACCATATGTCTGCTACAAAGAGACAAGAGAGAGCCATGAGAAGTGATCAGTCAGGGAAATTAAAGTGCTGAAAACATGTTGACTCACTATTTAAAAAGAAAAGGGAGAAAAGCTATAGGATGAAACATACCAGGGTTTTTGTGCAGGTACATCCGACTAGCACTAGTTAACACTACCAACAGTAGCAAAAAATAAAACACTCGATACTTGGAGTCAAATATCAAAATAATATCGTCCAAAATCATTTTTCGATATGTAACCGTATTGATCTTTTCCAGCATCACTACTCACTTCTCGTCTCATCTACATTTTGGAGCTGGACTCACGGGATCTTGTCTTGCCAGATAAATACATATCAGTGTGGCGGGTCAGACGTGTGTGTGTGTGTCCGTGTGTTGGGGTGAGTGTGGGTGGTACTGGGCCACAGCACACAGCACTTCCGGACTACTCTATTAGCCCCTAATGTCAGACTCTCTCCAGCAAAATCAGAAAGAATTGCCCCTGTTCTATGTGCACTGGACCACAACACCAGCGGACTAAAATTAGTGTCTCTATTCATCTCTACTCTATCTTCTTTTCCCTTCCATCTTCATCACCCCCCCCCCCCCCCCTCTCTCTCTCTCTCTCTCTCGCCGTCTCTCTCTGCTATGCTCTCTCGCTCTGCCATCTCACTCTCGCTCTCTCTCTCTCTCTCTCTCTCTCTCTCTCTCTCTCTCTCTCTCTCTCTCTCTCTCTCTCTCTCTCTCTCTCTCTCTCTCTCTCTCTCTCTCTCTCTCTCTCACCCTCTCTCTCTGCTGTGCTCTCTCTCTCTCACACTCTCTTTCGCTCTCTCACCCTCTCCCTCCCACCCTCTCTCTCTGCTGTGCTCTCTCTCTCTTTGCTGTGTTCTCTCTGTCCTTTTCTATCACCTATTTTCTACTTTCTCTCTCTCTCTATCGCTTTGCTGTTCTGTGGAGGACCCGATATCTCTCCTTTGTAGACAGCAGGCCAGAGCAGTAGAATACAGATGAGCTGAGGTGAGATGGGAGGTCACATTGCAGATTCTGGCCCCTGCACTTTTCATCACACCAAGCTGGGAATTAGGAGATGAACAACGGGGCCTAACTTGTTGGTGCACAGTTAAATCTATGTTACCATTTTTCTACCAGGTGTTGTGGTGGAGAGAGGGACATAAAGACCATAACCACAGCCATAGCAATTTTCTACTGCTCGGTAGTTTAATTTCCATGTGCTGGAAGGCTTGAAGATTATAGAAAGATAACATGTATGTCCGTGTGACAAATCAAATTGTGCCGAATACAACAAGTGTAGTAGAGCTTACTGTGAAATGCACTTCATCAACAATGAAGAGTAAAGAAAGAAGTGTCATGTTTGTCATTTATTATCTTGTCTTGTCCCTGTGCTTCCCATGCTATTCGTTTCCCTCTGCTGGTCTTATTTGGTTCTTTCCCTCCTTCTAGCCCTCTCTCTCCCCCTCCCTCTCTCACTCTCTCGCTCTCTCTTCTCTCTATCGTTCCGTTCCTGCTCCCAGCTGTTCCTATTCCCCTAATCATCATTTAGTCTTCCCACACCTGTTCCCGATCCTTTCCCCTGATTAGAGTCCCTATTTATTCCTTTGTGTTCCGTTCCTGTCCCGTCGGTTCCTTGTATTGTATTCACCATGCTGTGATTGCGTTTCGCCCTGTCCTGTCGTGTTTTTGCCGTGATTGTGTATCACCCTGTCCTGTCGTGTTTTGTGCCTTCATCAGATGCTGCGTGTGAGCAGGTGTCTCAGTCGACTACGGCCTGCGCCTACCCGAAGCGACCTGCAGTCTGTGGCCGCTTCTCCAGTTGTTTCCCCTCTACAAGTCTAGAGGATTTCTGTTATTCCGTTTTGGACTTTAATAAACTCTGTTTCTGTTAAGTCGCTTTTGGGTCCTCTTTCACCTGCATGACAGAAGGAACCGACCAAGGAATGGACCCAGCGACTTCAGACGCTCGTTACACTGCCGTCGAGATCCAAGGAGCCATGCTCGGCAGACACGAGCAGGAATTGTCCGCTGCTCGCCATGCCGTGGAGAACCTGGCCGCTCAGGTTTCCGACCTCTCTGGACAGTTCCAGAGTCTACGTCTCGTGCCACCTGTTACTTCCTGGCCTGCCGAGCCTCCAGAACCTAGGGTTAATAACCCACCTTGCTACTCCGGGCAGCCCACTGAGTGCCGCTCCTTTCTCACGCAGTGTGAGATTGTGTTCTCTCTCCAACCCAACACATACTCTAGAGAGAGAGCTCGGGTTGCTTACGTCATTTCACTCCTTACTGGCCGGGCTCGAGAATGGGGCACAGCTATCTGGGAGGCAAGGGCTGATTGCTCTAACAAATTCCAGAACTTTAAAGAGGAGATGATTCGGGTTTTTGACCGTTCAGTTTTTGGTGGGGAGGCTTCTAGGGCCCTGGCTTCCTTATGCCAAGGTGAACGGTCCATAACGGATTATTCCATTGAGTTTCGCACTCTTGCTGCCTCTAGTGAGTGGAACGAGCCGGCGCTGCTCGCTCGTTTTCTGGAGGGACTCCACGCAGTGGTTAAGGATGAGATTCTCTCCCGGGAGGTTCCTTCAGATGTGGACTCTTTGATTGCTCTCGCCATCCGCATAGAACGACGGGTAGATCTTCGTCACCGGGCTCGTGGAAGAGAGCTCGCATCAACGGTGTTTCCCTGCTCCGCATCGCAACCATCTCCCTCCTCTGGCTTTGAGACTGAGCCCATGCAGCTGGGAGGGATTCGCATCTCGAATAAGGAGAGGGAACGGAGGATCACCAACCGCCTGTGCCTCTATTGCGGAGTTGCTGGACATTTTGTTAATTCATGTCCAGTAAGAGGCCAGAGCCCATCAGTAAGCGGAGGGCTACTGGTGAGCGCTACTACTCAGTCCTCTTCATCTAGATCTTGTACTACTATGTCGGTCCATCTACGCTGGACCGGTTCGGGTGCTACATGCAGTGCCTTGATTGACTCTGGGGCTGAGGGTTGTTTCATGGACGAAGCATGGGTTCGGAAACATAACATTCCTTTCAGACCGTTAGACAAGCCTACGCCCATGTTTGCCTTAGATGGTAGTCATCTTCCCAGTATCAAATTTGAGACACTACCTTTAACTCTCACAGTATCTGGTAACCACAGTGAGACTATTTCTTTTTTGATTTTCCGTTCACCGTTTACACCTGTTGTTTTGGGTCATCCCTGGCTAGTATGTCATAATCCTTCTATTAATTGGTCTAGTAATTCTATCCTATCCTGGAACGTTTCTTGTCATGTGAAGTGTTTAATGTCTGCCATCCCTCCCGTTTCTTCTCTCCCTACTTCTCAGGAGGAACCTGGCGATTTGACAGGAGTGCCGGAGGAATATCATGATCTGCGCACGGTCTTCAGTCGGTCCCGAGCCAACTCCCTTCCTCCTCACCGGTCGTATGATTGTAGTATTGATCTCCTTCCAGGGACCACGCCTCCTCGAGGTAGACTATACTCTCTGTCGGCTCCCGAACGTAAGGCTCTCGAGGATTATTTGTCTGTGTCTCTTGACGCCGGTACCATAGTGCCTTCTTCTTCTCCGGCCGGGGCGGGGTTCTTTTTGTTAAGAAGAAGGACGGTACTCTGCGCCCCTGCGTGGATTATCGAGGGCTGAATGACATAACGGTTAAGAATCGTTATCCGCTTCCCCTTATGTCATCAGCCTTCGAGATTCTGCAGGGAGCCAGGTGCTTTACTAAGTTGGACCTTCGTAACGCTTACCATCTCGTGCGCATCAGAGAGGGGGACGAGTGGAAAACGGCGTTTAACACTCCGTTAGGGCATTTTGAGTACCGGGTTCTGCCGTTCGGTCTCGCCAATGCGCCAGCTGTTTTTCAGGCATTAGTTAATGATGTTCTGAGAGACATGCTGAACATTTTTGTTTTTGTCTATCTTGACGATATCCTGATTTTTTCTCCGTCACTCGAGATTCATGTTCAGCACGTTCGACGTGTTCTACAGCGCCTTTTAGAGAATTGTCTCTACGTAAAGGCTGAGAAGTGCTCTTTTCATGTCTCCTCCGTTACTTTTCTCGGTTCCGTTATTTCCGCTGAAGGCATTCAGATGGATTCCGCTAAGGTCCAAGCTGTCAGTGATTGGCCCGTTCCAAGGTCACGTGTCGAGTTGCAGCGCTTTTTAGGTTTCGCTAATTTCTATCGGCGTTTCATTCGTAATTTCGGTCAAGTTGCTGCCCCTCTCACAGCTCTTACTTCTGTCAAGACGTGTTTAAGTGGTCCGGTTCCGCCCAGGAGCTTTTGATCTTCTAAAGGAACGTTTTACGTCCGCTCCTATCCTCGTTACTCCTGACGTCACTAGACAATTCATTGTCGAGGTTGACGCTTCAGAGGTAGGCGTGGGAGCCATTCTATCCCAGCGCTTCCAGTCTGACGATAAGGTTCATCCTTGCGCTTATTTTTCTCATCGCCTGTCGCCATCTGAGCGCAACTATGATGTGGGTAACCGTGAACTGCTCGCCATCCGCTTAGCCCTAGGCGAATGGCGACAGTGGTTGGAGGGGGCGACCGTTCCTTTTGTCGTTTGGACAGACCATAAGAACCTTGAGTACATCCGTTCTGCCAAACGACTTAATGCCCGTCAAGCTCGTTGGGCGTTGTTTTTCGCTCGTTTCGAGTTTGTGATTTCTTACCGTCCGGGTAGCAAGAACACCAAGCCTGATGCCTTATCCCGTCTGTTTAGTTCTTCTGTGGCTTCTACTGATCTCGAGGGGATTCTTCCTTATGGGCGTGTTGTCGGGTTGACAGTCTGGGGAATTGAAAGACAGGTTAAGCAAGCACTCACGCACACTGCGTCGCCGCGCGCTTGTCCTAGTAACCTCCTTTTCGTTCCTGTTTCCACTCGTCTGGCTGTTCTTCAGTGGGCTCACTCTGCCAAGTTAGCTGGTCATCCCGGTGTTCGAGGCACTCTTGCGTCTATTCGCCAGCGCTTTTGGTGGCCGACTCAGGAGCGTGACACGCGCCGTTTCGTGGCTGCGTGTTCAGACTGCGCGCAGAAGAAGTCTGGTAATTTTTTTCTGCTTCTGCTCCTGGTCTTGCTGGGTCTCAGTCTGTTCCCTGCCATCGCATCTCTCCTGTTCTTGTCCCTGCCCTTGCTGTGTCTCAGTCTGTCCCTAGTTCTCATTTTTTTTGTAGAGTAGTACCCTAGTTTCCCTTTTTATCGTTTTTCGTTACGGTCCTGAGGAGAGGAGTTGGGTTCTTTCTCGGGACGTGCTGGACCGTTTGATCTATGATTTCCTCCGTTGCCGCCAGTGTTCCTCCTCGAGAGCGCCAGGAGGCGCTCGGTGAGTGGGGGGTACTGTCATGTTTGTCATTTATTATCTTGTCTTGTCCCTGTGCTTCCCATGCTATTCGTTTCCCTCTGCTGGTCTTATTTGGTTCTTTCCTCCTTCTAGCCCTCTCTCTCCCCCTCCCTCTCTCACTCTCTCGCTCTCTCTTCTCTCTATCGTTCCGTTCCTGCTCCCAGCTGTTCCTATTCCCCTAATCATCATTTAGTCTTCCCACACCTGTTCCCGATCCTTTCCCCTGATTAGAGTCCCTATTTATTCCTTTGTGTTCCGTTCCTGTCCCGTCGGTTCCTTGTATTGTATTCACCATGCTGTGATTGCGTTTCGCCCTGTCCTGTCGTGTTTTTGCCGTGATTGTGTATCACCCTGTCCTGTCGTGTTTTGTGCCTTCATCAGATGCTGCGTGTGAGCAGGTGTCTCAGTCGACTACGGCCTGCGCCTACCCGAAGCGACCTGCAGTCTGTGGCCGCTTCTCCAGTTGTTTCCCCTCTACAAGTCTAGAGGATTTCTGTTATTCCGTTTTGGACTTTAATAAACTCTGTTTCTGTTAAGTCGCTTTTGGGTCCTCTTTCACCTGCATGACAAGAAGAAGCAAGTAACAAAATATTTTCAAAGAAATACAAATAAAGGTAACTTAATAAATGAACAATAACAAGGCTATATACAGGGGGTACCGAGTCATTGGCTGGGGGTACAGGTTAGTCAAGGGAAATTGAGGTATTATGTACATGTAAGTGGGGGTAAATTCACTACGCATAGATAATAAATAGCGAGTAGCAGCAGCATAAATAAGGGGGTCAATGCAATTAGTCTGGGTAGCCATTTGATGAACTGTTTAGTAGTGTAATGTCTTGGGGGCAGATGTTAAGGAGCTTTTTGGATCTAGACTTGGCGCTTCGGCACCACTTGCCATGCGGTAGCAGAGAGAACAGTCTATGATTTGGGTGGCTGAAGTCTTTGACCATTTTCGGGCCTTCCTCTGACACCACCTGGTATAGAGCTTGGCCCCAGTGATATACTGGGCCGTACGCACTACCCTCTGTAGCGCCTTGAGGTCGGATGCCGAGCAGTTTCCATACCAAGCGGTGATGCAACCAGTTCTTGATGGTGCAGCTGTATAACTTTCTGAGGATCTGAGGATCCATAACAAATATTTTCAGTCTCCTGAGGGGGAATAGGGGTTGTCATGCCCTCTTCACGACTGTCTTGGTGTGTCTGGACTATGATACTTTGTTAGTAATGTGGACACAAAGTAACTTGAAGCTCTCGACCCGCTCCACTACAGGAGCGTTGAGGATCAGCGTGGCAGATGTGTTGTTGCCTATCCTTATCACCTGGGAGCGGCCCATCAGGAAGTCCAGGATCCAGTTGCAGAGGAAGATGTTTAGTCCCAGGTTCTTTAGCTTAGTGATGAATTTGTTTCTGGGGCACTATGGATTTGAATGCTGAGATGTAGTCAAGCAACAACATTCTCACATAGGTGTTCCTTTTGTCTAGGTGGGAAAGGGCCGTGTGGAGTGCAATGGAGATTGCATCATCTGTGGATCTGATCTGGGTGGTATGCAAATTGCAGTGGGTCTAGGGTTTCTGGGATGATAGTGTTGATGTGAGCCATGACCAGCCTTTCAAAGCACATGGCTGCCGACGTGAGTGCCACGGGCGGTAGTCATTTAGGCAGGTCACCTTGGCATTCTTGGGCACAGGGACTACGATCGTCTGCTTGAAAAATATACGTATACCAGTGAAGACATTTGCCAGTTGGTAAGCGCATGTTCTGAGTATGCCTCTGGGTAATCTGTTTGGCTCTGCGGCCTTGTGAAAGTTGACCTGTTTAAAGGTCTTACTCACATTGGCTATGGAGAGTGTGGTTCACAGTGGTCCGACGAGATTCAATCTTAGTCTTGTATTGACGTTCTGCCTGTTTGATGGTTCACCGGAGGGCATATCGGGATATCTTATAAGTATCCGGATTAGTGTCCCGCTCTTTGAAAGCGACAGCTCTAGCCTTTAGCTCAGTGAGGATGTTGCCTGTAATCCATGGCTTCTGGTTGGGATATGTACGTATGGTCACTGTGCGGAACGATGACGTTGATGCACTTATTGATGAAGCCGGTAACTGAGGTGGTATACTCCTCAATGCCATTGTATGAATCCGGAAAAATATTCCGATCGTTGCTAGCAATAAAGTCCTGTAGTTTAGCATCCACGTCATCAGACGACTTACGTATTGAGAGAGTCACTTGTACTTCCTGCTTTGGTTTTTGCTTATGAGCAGGAATCAGAGGGATATAATTAGGGTCAGATTTGCCAAATGGAGGGAGAGCTTTGTACGCGTCTCTATGTGTGGAATAAAGGTGGACTAGAGTTTTTTCCCTTCTTGTTGCACATGTGACATGCTGGTAGAAATGAGGTAAAACGGATTTAAGTTTTCCTGCAATAAAGTCCCCTGCCACTAGGAGTGCCGCTCCTGTTTGCTTATGGCCTTATACAGCTCATTGAGTGCGATCTTAATGCCTGCATCGGTTTGTGGTGGTAAATAGACAGATACGAAAAATATAGATGAGAATTCTCATTGTAAATATTGGTGTACAGCTTATCACAAGGTACTCTACTTCAGGCGAGCAAAACCTTGAGATGTCTTTAATATTAGAGATTACACACCAGCTGTTGTTCACAAATATACACAAACCACCACCTCTCATCTTAGCAGAGGTTGCAACTTAAAATCCCTTCAACATAACATTGTACAAACATTGTTCTAGAATGGGAAAAACATTGATTTCATCACAGCAACACAGTAAGTGGAGGGTATAAAAATGGAATACGTCTGGACAGATGTAGCTTGAAACACCTTGTTGAGTAATATGCGTGCTGGAAAAGGAATGGAGATTGTCTCATCTTCAGCCATCTGTGAGATACCATGCCCCATTTCATCCATAAATCTATCTAGGAAATGCATTTAGGGCATTCAAAATGAGCTTCGCAGACAGCCAAAGCATCGCTGAGAAATAGTTCATATGGGGTCATATGGGGCCAGTAGAGTTGACTGTCAAGCTAACTATGTAACAAAATCTTTGTTCCACAGACTGCCTTAGTGACGCACCATATCGTTTTCAAGAGGGGCCTATATGAGTGACATCGTCTGTAGCTCATGGTCCTCTGTAACTCGGTAGAACGCGGCGCTTGCAGTGGTTTCAATTCCAGGGACCACCCGTAAGAAAAATGTATGCACACATGACTGTATGTCACTTTGGATAAATGGCATTATGAAAAAATCTTCTAAAGAGCTGCACAGTTCCATTGTCTTACGTAATCAGTCTGCTTGCATTATAAATGTGTCATGTTTTTACAGATGCATGGTACAGCAATGCCCTGTTTTGTTTGGAACAAAATGGAGGAGCCACCATGGGGCAACAGGGGCCCTCGCGACAGTAGCCCAAAGCAATGCATTACTGAGGTCTGCCTTTGCAGGGGGGGGGGGGGGGCAAGAGCCAGAGTGAAACCTAGGCAGTATCTGTTTAAGCAATATGCTCACTTACTGTAACTGGAGAGTAAGATCATAACAAATGTATGTGTAATGTACATAAGATTAGGGGCACGATGAGATTATGTATGTCTGTATATATATATATACTGTATATAAATATCTTGTTTTTTTCTTTGAATTTTCCTTCCTTGTCCTCCTTGGAACTCTCAATCTCAGGTCAACACCCTGTCCATCCATTTTCTCTTGTGTTCTGCTATCAGGCAGCTAGGATGATATACTATATCTCTGACTCTCCATGAGTCTCTATCAGGAAAATAAGGCCAATCTAAGGCAAGGCTCATATCACCTCCACCGCACAGAGGCTTAGTCAAATGGATTCCCCCTCTCACACATTTCTATTTGTATTATTGCACCCATAGCTATTTATTTCCCCCCCCCATATATATATACCACTTACAGCCACATCATTTACCTGTTAGGATTGCTAAGCCTCTAAGCTATCATGTCCAATTTCACGCTAGGCAGAGGAGGAGAGGTGGGGAAAAAAACAACAGTCGGCCGCCAATCAGGGTGCTCCGTAAACAAACAAGACACCGCCAGGACCTTTTGGAGCTGTCGCCTCCCAATCAACCACAACCGACCCCGAATCCTCCATCCTTCACCCCCAGCACATCCACACCTCCATCCCCTAAAACATGGTCTCCTTCTCCCGTTCCCCCCTCCTCCCCTGCACCCCTCCTTCCTCTCTCCACTCCCTGTTTGTTCTCATTCCCATTCCATCCTCCCTTTTGTTTTCCAAGCAGCTGAAGTAGCCTTGCACCACCCCAAGGACTGGTAATCCTCTCTCTCCCTCTCTCTCTCCCGTCTTCTCGATATCTCTCACTCTCTCATTCTCTCACTCTCTCTCTATACTCACACTCACAGTAATGTGGAATGGGTCCACAATACCAGTCTGTGGATAATGCAGCACCTGACCAACCTTTTAATCAGCCCAGGACCTCCCCACTCCATTACTGTGATATGGATAATCACCTGAGAAGAGACCATTCATGAAGAGAGATTGTGTGGGAGAGATGGTGTGTTCCTCTGCTGTTCAGAGGAACAAAGGCAGGGAACGAGGCTACCCTTTTTCATAACGCATGACTGTCATTAAGCAGAGCTGCAGATGTGCAGGCAAATAGCCGGAGATTATGGTTGTTTGCAGTTGCAAGGTCTGTTGCTTTTGCTAATCGTTATCTGGTCCTCCTAAACACCACAATTATACCTGAGATTTTAAAAGGCTTAGCTGTGTTTGCTGTGGATGAGGCGACAAGGCGTTCACATTGGATAGTTATTATTGCTTGTCCAAGATTGGCTCTGGCCTTGCTGTAAGATAAGCTTCCTGTGATCTCCGATCAATCAAGACAATGTACACACAGAGCTTTTTTCTTTTATGCTGCTCTCTCAGAGTATTCTACAGAGGGTAGTGCATACGGCCCAGAATATCACTGGGGGCCAAGCTTCCTGCCATTCAGGTCCTCTATACCGACGACACAATGGTGGTAGGCCTCAAGGAGGAGGGAAGAGGTCAGAGACCTGGCAGTATGATGCCAGGACAACAACCTCTCCCTTAACGTGAAGAAGACCGAAGAGCTTGTCGTGGACTACAGGAAAAGGGGGCCGAGCACTGGTGCAGTAGTGGAGCGGGTCGAGAACTTCAAGTTACGTTCCTCCACATCACTAACAAACTATCATGGTCCAAACACACCAAGACAGTCGTGAAGAGGGCATGACAACGCCTATTCACCCTCAGGAGACTGAAAATATTTGTTATGGGTCCTCAGATCCTCAAAAAGTTATACAGCTGCACCATCAACAACTGGTTGCATCACCACTTGGTATGGAAACTGCTTGGCATCCGACCTCAAGGCGCTACAGAGGGTAGTGCGTACGGCCCAGTATATCACTGAGGCCAAGCTTGCTGCCATCCAGGTCCTCTATACCAGGTGGTGTCAGAGGAAGGTCCTAAAAATGGTCAAAGACTCCAGCCACCCTAGTCATAGACCGTTCTCTCTGCTACCGCACGGCAAGCAGTACCGGACCGCCAAGTCTAGATCCGAAAGGCTCCTTAACAACTTCTTCCCCCAAACCATAAGACTGCAAAACTGTTAATCAAATGGCTACCCATACTATTTGCATTGACTCCCTTTTTTGGGCTGCTGCTACTCGCTGTTTATTATTTATGCATAGTCACTTTATCCCTACCTACGTGTACACATTACCTCAGTTACCTCAACTAACCTGTACCCCCGACACATTGACGAGGTACCGCTACCTCCTGTATATAGCCTCGCTAATGTTATTTTATTGTGTTATTTTTATTTATTTTAGTTAGTAACATTTTGTATACATTTTCTTTTGCAAATATTTTCTTACTTACTTTTAAAAGTTATACACCTGTTCTATTTAGAGCATGTGACAAATATTATCTTATTTTATTAGCTGGTGTCATGACTGTCCTGATTAGGTCAGGTTACAGGAGACCACAACCCTACAGATTATCTCTCAACCCCAACAGAGGAGGAGAGATCTAGGGGTCTGAAGATGTGGGGGTTTTATGACCCCTCACGCCCCTGGTAAATCTTAGGCCACAGACAAATTCCTTTGTCCTGTTACTATGGAGAACCAGCCTCAGAACATTAAACATTAAATAAAGGGACTTTGGAACAATGGTTTCCGTCAGCCACAATGGTGGTCATGACGATAGATGGAAGATGAAAATGTATGTAATTTTTGTTTGGTTATTAAAGGTTAATAGATGACGTTATTATGAAAACATTGTAACGTGAAGAGTTTTCCTAGTATATGTTTGATGTTTATACATTGTACGTTGTGTGGAAAATGTCCAATTTCAAAGGGAATGTTTTGGTAAAGATGAAATGTGAAGTTAGTTGTCTAAAATTGGATTTGAGAAAAACCTAGACCTTGCTCTTAACTTGGTATGCCCAGAGAACTGCCCTAAAGGTGGTTACGCCCACTTCTGACCCAAGGGTATAAAACCTGTGAGTAAAGAATTTACAAATAAGACTACGTGACCCAAGCTGCAGCCAAGGTCTAAAAAGTCTAAAAAGTCAACGAACCCAGAACGCAACACAAGTTTGAAGACAAATACATATTTTTCTACCCAAACTACGGATGAGTAGCTGTGTCTAACCGAGTTAATTCAAGCCGGACCCCATAGCATCCAATCCCAACGAAACGGTTTCATTCCTTTGCTGTGCGCTCTGAGCTACAGAGCTGCCTGTCCTCAGAAGACTCCTTCCAGAGCAAGGGTGAGGAAACAGACTTCTAAGCCAAAAGGACACTGAAATCGTGAGGATGACCAGAAAGGTGCGCCGGAGAAGTGCATCATCGAGCAGCCTGAACAGTACCCTGAACGGTCCACGCAGAATATCCTTGGAGGTCTTCCCCACGTAATTACATCATTATGTTCTGACCCATAAGAGTGGCAGTTTGGGGCAAGGCTAGGGTTAGAATAGCATAGTTGACAAATTCACCCAAATGTATATTTCTATCGTATATTTTGTTTTTCCTCTCTCTCTTTGAAATCCCCATTTTGGGTAACACGCTCTATAGTGTGTTGACCCATTACACTAAGTTCTAATCAATAGCCTATAATGTGTTTTGTCTATGTGTATCTCTTGTCATCAATTTAGCTTTCTAGTAAATAAATATTCAACTAAGATTGGTGTGGTACGAACTCATTGGTGAGACCCGGGTCCGTGCAGATTCACGGACTATACGATGTTCAGAACGAGATTGTAGAGGTAACTGGTTAATTAGCGGCTGTTGTAAAATCGATATTCTGATATTCTTTGAGTTAATCTGGGAAATAGAAACTCAATAAAAAATAGTTTTCCCATGGTGCCCCAGGTTAATGACTTAATAATTGCTTGATTCAGTTAATCCCGCAATTAGAAACTTTTAATCATTCGATGAACAACAGTCGTCACATTAACTAATACAACGTCATGACACTGGCATTATATCAAAATCATTTTCTTAGCATTGTGTTTGGCATTGTCTAGCTGCAATGAACAGCAGCAAAGATCATTGACTCTACTCTGCCTTCAATTGACTTGCACTTCAAAAACACAGCCTTCAAGAATGTGATCTTCAGTGTGCCAAGATAGACACTGAAGCTAGTGGACAAAGAGGAGAGGCACTATTGCTCAATCACAATGGGCAACCACCAAACCCACCAGCACCATAATCCTTGAATCTCAAAATGTGAGAAAGGGGTGTGAGTGACAGAGGAAGATGGGCGACTTGAGTACAGTACATTTCTTGACTTACTGAGTTGATATGCTGACATTTATATATTCAATCGATTCTTTCATGATAGCTGAACTCCAGTACTTGGTAATGGGCCAGAGGAGTTGACTATACCATAAGGAAAAGTTCAACCGAAGCTAATTATTCCCCTTATCATCCACATCATTATGATTGTTATCGTTATGGTAACCTTTGGGGGCAGTGGGGGAAGATGGTGGTTTGTGTGTTTAATTGCATCCGCTGGGACTGGTACCGTTGCAGAATTCCCTTATAATCACACTCCCTAAAGCTCCACTGTTACACAAGTAATGGACCGTGAAAAACCCACAAACACACGCACACGCACACACGCACACACACACACACACACACACACACACACACACACACACACACACACACACACACACACACACACACACACACACACACACACACACACACACACACACACACACACACACACACACACACACACACACACACACACACACACGTCTTATCTTCCCTGTCTCCCTCTCTTTGTGTTCATTTCTTCCCCCCTCCCATTTCTATACATACATTTAAATTTACATTTAAGTCATTTTGCAGACGCTCTTACCTGTAAGGTTCCATACTTGTGCTAATTAAGTTGGTTAAATATGTTTTATTTAAAGTGATATTACTCCCACTGGTTTACAGGTGTATACAATCACTTTTCAATTTATTCACATCCTTTCTTCATTTTCTCTCATATTGAGGAAGCTGATCAACAGTAAAATAAAAAAAGTTAAATCGATTACTTTTACTGAGAAAGTAATGAATGGTATCAAACATAACATTCCATTTTTCAGCAACATGGATAGCGTCACTAATGTAATGTAGAATGTCAGCACCATAGAAAGCGTCTCCAAAACAATGCAGCAATTCAGCATTGTGGACGGCTCCCCCCAAATAGTGTTGCATTTCAGCACTATGGACAGTCCCCAACACAGTGCAGCATTTCAGCACCATTGACCCGGTCGATTCAGCACTGGAGAATTGGGCTTTGAAATCGATGGAACACTCAAAAGTTTAATCGTTAGATACAAACAGTATCCTACTGATGTAGGATCTTAATTTGATCACCCTCTCACAGAATAACTTTCTTGCTATGTAGGAAATGTAAAACTTGAAGTGCATTTGTGGTTTAAAAAGCCTTCTGAAGTTTGTAATTTCCACTTGATTTTCTGTTACAAAAATGTCCATTAATTATAATCCACATAATAATTAACATTTACTGTTGTTACAGGATTAATTTCCTGCTGTTGCAAACTGTCTCAAATTAAGATTGTACATCTGTGCTTAGATGGCAGGCAAGACGCCTGTCATGTAACGACATTACCATTCAACCATTAGCCATACTATTTGTATAGGGTTGCTCTGTAAAGAAATCAACATCCTTCCGTTTGACTGTACAACCAAAAACATTAGATCTTTTCAGTCTATGTACAAAAATGAGCAAGGATTGGCATGCATTGGCATTGATGCCAACAACCACATGTTGATACATAGTTAGGGCTATTGAGGTGACCATATACCGTGCTGTCAACAGTTTAGTGAAATATGTTTTGTTTGGGAACATGGGATAGTAACATTGTTTTTACAAAACACAATTGGCATATATATTACTCTTACAGAATTTCCACGTGGGCGAGGATATTGGAAATTTAATCAAAGCCTACTAGATGATAAATTGTTTAGATCTAGGACAGAAGAATTTTCAGACATAACATAGATACAGCAGATCCCCTTATTGTATGGAACACTTTTTAGGCCATGCAATTGAGTACTCATCAATAAAACTAAAGCAATTTAGATTAAAAGAGTCCATATTAACAAAGGAAATTGAAGGACTAACAGTACAGTTAGATAGCAATAAAAACGGTACCATAGCGGCACAGAATAAGTTAGAGGGGAATAAAAGAAATGGAGGAACTTATTCAAAAGAATCCAGTGTAATATATTAGAAAAATAAAGTGACCTGGATGGAATATGGGAAAAATGCACCAAATTCTTTTTCAATCTTCAATATAGAAATGCTACCAAAACAAATGTATTAAAACTTGTTACAAATGACGGAGTCACGCATGATTCACCAAATGACATTTTGAAAGAGGAAGTAACGTACTCTGGGAATATGTTTTCATTTCAGGCTCCTCCATCTCCCCTAACTGAAACTAATTGTATGGATTTTTTCCTAATAATATTGTAAAATTAACATCTGTACAGAGGAGAAACTGCTTGATGCAATTGGTGCCTTTAAGGATGGTAAAACTCCAGGGCTGGATGACATACCAGTGGAAGTATACAAAACCATTGTTGATATACTCAAAGGACCATTATTTACATGTTTTAACCACTTCTATGTAAATGGTAGATTATCAGACACGCAACAAGAAGGTCTGATATCATTATTACTGAAACAGAATCCAAGTGGTGTATATATAAAGATCCAGTCCATTAAAAAAATTGGAGACCCCTTACACTTCAGTGTTTTGTTGCAAAAATCCTAGCAAAATGCTTGGTGCATAGAATTTAAAAAGTATTGTCAGATATTATTCATCCTAATCAGACAGGTTTTTTTACATGGACGATACATTGGAGATAATATAAGACAAGTACTGGAAACAATAGAATGCTATGAAATATCGGGGACACCAGGCCTGGTTTTCATAGCTGATTTTGAAAAGGCTTTTGACAATGTACGACTGGAGTTTATAGATAAATGCCTAGAATATTTCAATTTTGGGGAATCTCTTATAAAATGGGTTAAAGTTATGTATAGTAACCCTAGGTGTAAAATAGTAAATAATGGCTACATCTCAGAAAGTGTTAAACTCTCTAGCGGAGTAAAACAAGGTTGTCCACTATCGGCATATCTATTTATTATTGCCATCGACATGTTAACTGTTAAGATTAGATCAAACAATAATATTAAGGGATTAGAAATACGTGGCGTAAAAACTAAGGTGTCATTGTACGCTGCTGATTCATGTTTTCTTTTAAAACCACAATTAGAGTCTCTCCACGGCCTCATAGAGGATCTAGATACTTTTGCTATTCTCTCTGGATTAAAACCAAATTATGATAAATGTTACTATATTACGTATTGGATCACAAAAAAAATGCAAATTTGACATTACCATGAAGTTTACCAATAAAAGGGTCTGACGGAGTTGTGGACATACCCGGTATACAAATCCCAAAAGATAATACCTGTCTATTTGTGGAAAAATCACCCTGATTAACTCTTTAGTCATATCACAGTTCACATTTGCTTATGGTTTTGCCTACACCTAGTGACCTGCTTTTTAAAATACATGAACATAAAATATTCAATTTGATTTGGAACGGCAAGCCAGATAAAATTAAATGGGCCTATTTATATAATTAATATGAATTCGGAGGGCAGAAATGATTAAATGTTAAAGCATTAGACGTCTCACTTAAGGCATCAGTCATACAAAAGTTATACTTAATTCCAAACTGGTTCTCTAGTAAATTGGTAGGAATGTCTCATCCTATGTTCAAAAAGGGCCGTTTTCCCTTTATTGAGATTACACCGGCCCACTTTTGATTGTTTGAAAAGGAAATAATCTCCAAAATCTCTCTTTTTTTCTAAAAACAAGCCTTAGAAAGTTGGTTGCAATTTCAGTTTAATCCACCTGAAACGACCGAACAAATAATACAACTAATATTGTGGTTAAATTCAAATATACTAATTGATAAAAACAACTGCATTTTTCGAAGAAATGTTTGAAGAAGGTATCATTTTTGTGAATGATATCATAAATAGGACTGGTGGAGTGATGTCACACGTGCAGCTAACACAGACATATGGAAATGTCTGCTCTACCCAAAATTACAACCAATTAATTGCAGCATTACCACAAAAATGGAAGAGGCAAGTAGAAGGGGAAAAAAGTAAGGCCCTGTATTAAAGAAAATAAATGGTTAAAGAAAAGTGTGGCAAATAAAAACATACCAATTTCATTTAAGGACCAAAACTGACAGCTGACAGCTGTTCCATATAAATTGCAAACTAGTTGGGAAGAGATTTTCGTTGTACCCATTCCATGGCACATGGTTTATGAATTGATACACAAAACAACGCCGGATGCAATAATTCAAATTTTTCAATTTAAATTACTATACAAAATTCTTGCAACTAATAGAATGTTATATATATGGGGGATAAAATCTTCCCAGCTCTGAAGATTCTGCTAAGAGGAGGCAGAGTCATTAGATCATTTATTTTGGTATTGTCCATATGTAGCTAGTTTTTGGTATATATATATTTACCAAAACATGTATGGGGGATTGGAAATGATGCAGACAATTACATTGATGGAACCAATATTCTTTCCGCAATATTAAGCTGATCCACTCCTTTTAATAAAAAAAATAAATAAAAAAACAACAACAACACACTTCACTAAACTGTTGATAGCCCATCTGCGCACTCTAGAAAGGAATACAGGAGCGAGAGGAGGGATATAAACACATGGTGGTGAGATATTCTGTATAGCTAAAGGTAATGTGTAATCCAATTAAATATGAAATGTTACAAATTCCCTATTAATAGGCTATTCAAAATCAAATAGAAATTAACTAATTGTAGGCTAACTGTGAGCAGCCCTGAAAAATCAATGAACCAACAGGATTGCCTAGGGCTATACGTTCTCTCTCAGACTCATTGATAGGTATTTTGGAGCATAGCATATTTAACTTAGTTTCCCAAATTAAGCACTAAGTAGCTGCAGGAACAAGTTTGGAGAGCCCATGGCATACATAGTTTGGGTGAAAAATCACCTGTGGTGCAAAGAGTGCAAGCTCCCCAAAAAGTGCATGATGGGTGGAGTTAAATCAGTTAAATCAGTGTTCTTGTATTTATTTCTCAGCTTATATTTCTTATATTTCTTTAATTTTTTCCCCCAGTTCCTGCCCATTTGATAATGGGCAATTCTAAATCTAAACACATATTATATATTAGTAAAGACAAGATTAAATTGAGAAAAATCTGATGGGTGAAAATATGGTCACTTGAGCTTAGCTGAATAAAATGAAAATAATGTTTTTTCCATTACGGAGCGAGTGCGCAGATGAAGTGGCTATGTTGAACGTAAAAGTAAATATTTGAAACTGGTCCCATATGCAGAATGTTGGGTTATTTGTCAACTGTAATTGTGAATTATAAAAAACCTTAAAATGTCTTAGAAATCAATATACATATGGGCCG
Source organism: Oncorhynchus gorbuscha (assembly GCF_021184085.1). Classification (NCBI taxonomy): domain Eukaryota; kingdom Metazoa; phylum Chordata; class Actinopteri; order Salmoniformes; family Salmonidae; genus Oncorhynchus; species Oncorhynchus gorbuscha. The sequence goes on along the minus strand of NC_060180.1, from coordinate 10,653,780 downwards.
CATGATGCGACTATAGGAATGATTTGAGAAAGTCCCCAAAAAAGATTGCACTCCGTTCCTTGCCAATTAAAGTTGACAAATAACTCAAAATTCTGCATATGGGACCCGTTTCAAATATTTACTTTTATGCTCAACATAGCCACTTCATCTGCACACTCGCTCTGTAATGGAAAAAACATTATTTTAATTTTATTCAGCTAAGCTCAATTGTACTCTTCTTACTATAAAATCAGATAAAATAATGTCACTAGACTGATAAGCATATCTTGTCAGCTAAATGAATAAGCCTACTGCCTACGGCATGGAGCATAGCCAGTTAACGTAGACCGACAGTAGGTCATGTTCTCATGTTCTGTTCTCCTGAGATTCATTTTCTTCATATCAGAATGTTTCTTTAGACCTCACTAAAATAAAGAATGGATTCATTGTGATGGTGTATATTCAACTGATTTATTAGACTTTTTGAAATGTAGATGTTCCAAAGAGTATGTGTGGAGTCCAGGAGATGCTAAACATGTTTACGTGAATTAACGGTTTTCTATACATAGAAAGGCTAATGTTAACACATCAGAACGTATTGCTTACCACCTTTCAAGCATGACGGTAGACTGACCTGTTGTGAATTACACATGGCCACCAGAAAGCCATTTAACAATAGGGGTAGAAACTGAACAACTCAAGTGATCAGCATCAACGACAACCATCCCTCCTAAATAAATGGACCCCACCACTCAACGGGTTATTGAGGGGCGAATAGTTTCAACGTACAGTATTGAGCCACGGTTCTTGCCAGGCAGAGGGTTTTATAGCACATGAACTGTAAAACATTGAAATCGATTCAGATTACATTCATCGTTATTACCACGACCTTAGTAAGGTCGGATATAGCAGCGTGGTCATTTGAAATGACTGAAGGCGGATAAGGCATCGTTAGCATGGTTTATCTTAGTAATGGGGCCATTTGGTATGACGGTAATGCACTGATAGCATGTTCCATTTATATGATGATGATTTTGCCATGTGGAGAGATCATTCATCAGCAATGTATTACGTGCTGACATGAATTAGAGTATGCACACTTTAAATGCTGTCCGTGAATTCAACATCCTGTCCGTGAACAAGATTATATTTCCACTGGGTAGTAAGTAGCTGAGAAAATGAAAGCATATCTAGTACATATGGGTTTTGGAGACGTCAAGGGCTCTAGCAAAGTGTGCCCCATAAAAACAAATGACCCGTTGTACTCCCAAATAAACGGGAAAATACTGATACAGCGTTTCCCATTCAGACAGTAAGATGACACGTGTTAGCTGATGTTGCACATCCAAATAACATTAAATAACATGTTATTGTTCACATACACAAATTTAGCAGATGTTATTGCGGGTCTAGTGAAATCCGTATCTAAATAATAAAATGAAGAAATATAGAAATATTAGGTGTCACGCCTTGGTCATAGAGTTTTGTGTTTCGTTATATATTTGGTCAGGCCAGGGTTTGACATGGGTTTATTTTGTGGTATTTCGTATTGGGGTTTTGTAGTTATTGGGATTGCGGCTGAGTAGGGGTGTTGCATAGGCTTGGCTGCCTGAGGCGGTTCTCAATCAGAGTCAGGTGATTCTCGTTGTCTCTGATTGGGAACCGTATTTAGGTAGCCGGGGTTCACTGTGTATTTCGTGGGTGATTGTTCCTGTCTCTGTGTAGTTACACCAGATAGGCTGTAATTAGTTTGCACGTTTCGTTTGTTGTTTTGTATTTGTATCAGTTATTTCATGTACCACCACGCTGCATTTCGGTCCGGCTCTCTTTCAACAAACGAAGAACGCCGTTACATTAGGATGAGGAATATTGGAGTCCGGAGTATAAATATATACACACTACTGGTCAAAAGTTGGGAGACACCTACTCATTCAAGGGTTTTTCTTTATTTGTATTTTTTTCTACCTGGTATTATTTGGTAACCAAAAAAGTGTTAAACAAATCAAAACATATGTTATATTTGAGATTCGTCCCTTTGTCTTGATGACAGCTTTGCACACTCTTGACATTCTCTCAACCAGGTTCACCTGGAATGCTTTTCCAACAGTCTTGAAGAAGTTCCCACATATGTCGAGCACTTGTTAGCAGCTTTTCCTTCACTCTACGGACCAACTCAATCCAAACCATCTCAATTGGTTTGAGGTTGGGTGATTGTGGAGGCCAGGTCATCTGATGCAGCACTCCATCACTCTCCTTCTTGGTTAAATAGCCCTTACACAGCCTGGAGGTGTGTTGGGTCATTGTCCTGTTGAAAAACAAATGATAGTACCACTAAGAGCAAACCAGATGGGATCGAGTATCGCAGCAGAATATTTTGGAAGTATTGGTATTGTTGTTGTTGTTGTTGTTTTAATCTTGCCGTCTTTGTATCGGATAGCTTTATAATAGTATGTTATGTTAAAGTAGCATAGCTTTATTATAGTATGTTATGTTAAAGTAGCATAGCTTTATAATAGTATGTTATGTTAAAGTAGCATAGCTTTATAATAGTGTGTTATGTTAAAGTAGCATAGCTTTATGATAGTGTGTTATGTTAAAGTAAAGACAATGCCATATAAAGTTAGTTTTCATAAATAAACTGTAAATATTACAAAACATAATGTGGAACAAATCAAATTCTATTTGGGATATCGAAATTCTTACAACGTCTTTATTGGAAAAAGGACATACCTAGTCAGTTGTACAACTGAATGCATTCAACCGAAATGTGGGTTCCGCATTTAACCCATCCCTTCTGAATCAGAGAGGTGCGGGGGGCTGCCTTAATCAACTTCATTGGCACCCCGGGAGTAGTTGTTGTTGGGGGTTAACTGCCTTGCTCAACAGCAGAACGACAGATTTTTCCACCTTCTCAGCACAGGGATTCAAACCAGCAACCTTTCAGTTAATGGTCCAACGCTCTTAACTGTTAGGCTACATGCCTTTTAAAATTGCAGAGATATTACAATTTTAGATTCACATGATGTTCAAAATATGCCGTTGGCGGTTCTAGTGTTAACAATATTGGTCCCTTCGGATGGGAGAGATGTGGCCATTATTAACACTAACTGATGCTCCCAGAATTGTGAAGTATTGTTGTCTGAACCATGAGTGAGTGTGTATACCGGAGGCCGGGATGAAAACAAACAAAATAAGTATGTATCCTGTGTCCAGGATTAGTGGATGTAGTGGTGGTGTAACATACATTCTCCCTGGACCACATTCTATAATTCTACAAGCAAAAACTGTCCATCAACTACTACACTAATACTGGGAGAGGGGGAGGGAGGGAAAGACAAAGACAAAAGACAAAGACAAAGACAAAGACAAAGAGCAAGAGAAGAGAAAGAGGGGGAGAGTGAATCAGTCACTGAGCACATAGAAAGAGAGCAGAAGACTGTCCAAAGAAATATACCTATAGACTCCAAGAAAATAAATGACATGGGTAGGACCACTGTGATAGTATCCTACCCCTCGGACACGAAGAAGCCCACCCCTGGACATCTGTCCATCCCTCCATTGACCAGTGATAGCAACATCAGCCTGAAGCCCATGGACTGAAGTGGGTAGTAGGAGGAGGAAGATGAGAGTGGAGATGAGCTGAACAACATGGGCAGTGTCACGAGAGTTGTTGTCACTCAGGACGACTGGAGTCAAAGCGGAGGTGGATGCTCTCTGTCAGCTTCACAGGAAAGCACAGAGTCAAAGCAGCCAAGTGTATTAAAAAGGATGCGGCAGCTGGTCCTCACAGAGCTGTTAGGGATCCTCCGAGGCAGCTACTCACATTAGGCTAATGCAACATTAAGCACTAATGGTACATTTGCATGTGGATACTATGTGGTAGCCGCCATATAGTCTGGAAGGGAGAAGGATTGTAACTATACACGGACTGTACAAAATATTAAGAACACCTACTCTGTCCATGACATAGACTAACCAGGTGAGACCAGGTTGAAAGCTATGATCCCTTATTGATGTCACTTGTTAAATCCACTTCAATCAGTGTAGATGAAGGGGAGGAGACAGGTTAAAATATTTTTAAGCCTTGAGACAATTGAGACATGGATTGTGTGTGTGCCATTCAGATGGGCAAGACCAAAGATTTAAGTGCCTTTGAAACGGGTATGGTAGTAGGTGCCAGGAACACTGTTTTGAGCAACACAGGGACGGACGGACGGGGGTTGCAACTCAATATTTGGAAGGTGTACTTAAAGCTTTGTACACTCAGTGTATTTACAGAAGATGATCTGAAATGGCCCCTTAGGCATTTTAAACTCAGCGAGAAACTTTCAACAACACTAAAGAAGGCTGATTTGACCAAATGTATACATGTCATGTCTACTGTATCATTTTAGAGGTCTTCCTCCAGCAGCACGTCAATCTCTCAGAGACAAGCCAGCAACTCACAAACTTAATCACTGCGTACACACCTGTCAATCACTCACTAGCTAACTCCAGTTAGGCCTGTTATTCCTCCATAGACCTGTCAATCATTGTCTGAGCCAATCACAGACATACTTGTCCGTACTACTTTCATGGGGTCTTGTCACTAAATTTATGGTCAACAACAGATTTCCCTTATGAATATCATAGAGAATATCATAGAGATTTAAGAAAAACTATGGCCCTCATAGCATCTGTGAGATTAGCCTTGCGTCAGTGTTGAACCACTGTGTCAACACTCGCCTGCTCATCTCTATCTACTCACCAGGGCTAATCATGCTAGAAGCATGGAGTAGGAAATAGAAAGGAGGGTTCACCATAGCAACCCCAGCAGTTGTTTGGAAGCTCTGATGGGCTCATCCTACAAATGTCAATTTCAGCAGGTGGATGGGTGGCTGATCATCAGCTCTGTGAAGGTTTAAGCTAAGCCTGCTGTTGGCATGACGATCATGATGCATGTGCCTCCTGCAAGTGCGCTATGTGCTGGCCTCAGTCGGCCTGTGGTTCAGTGATTGGTTCAGGGCTTATAATGAGATGTGTGCAGCGGTCATGCTCCACTGCCTCTTCCCCCATTCAGTCAGTCTCTCATCAGATTCAGTTAAATGAACTGAGTAGCGAGCGAGGCAGGGATGGAGGGGGTTCCTTAACTATTTTAATAAAGTGAGAGATTGTAATCATGGAGCTTGTTCTGCCGCAGCAGAACGGGTTTTGAAAAATGATATCCCTGTTAATATCTGAGAGCTCCAACCATGTAGACGTTGATGCTGCAATGGAAGGAGAGGGACGCCGGATAGACTGAGGAATATCAAAAGAAAGCCCAAAAATGCCACAAAGTAGCCTTAATATTACATTCCTGATGTACAGATATTGTAAGCGGTATAAGAGATGGAAAAATTGAAATATTGGATAGGAAACTGCTATTCAGTCCAAGAAAAAGATTGAAATGGAGGATTAATTTTATCCCTGGATATATTATGATCGACTTTGTGGACAGAGGGTATGTTGTTGTTGTTGTTGTCTATTCTGTGTGTCTTGGTGAGGTAAAGATTTCCCTGGTGAATAAAAGATAAATACAGTGCTTATAGATTTCTGTGCAATGCACATCTCCAAACGAACATCTCTCATAACACTGGCAATACAATTATATCCCAATCCTACCTAATAAAAGTGCTTCAATAAAACATTGCATGGGGGCTGTTTGTATCAATCGATCGCAGGATAGAAAACAAGGCAGGAGAACAGTTTAACCATGAGTTTTTTTTCAAAGATGATGAGATGGATAAAGGTGACGGATTTTTTTATGAACTGTCATAATCAGGGAGGCTTTTTCTAAGTGATCTGACCATTTCTAAGAAAAGTTGAGGACCAGAGCAAAGTGCTCTGTATTTAGGAAATGTTTTGTTTCCTAACTAGTTCATAGTGGGATGTACTGTGCTTTACATTGTACTGTCTAAACATATGTAATCGTATGAATACTGAGAAATATCTAAACAACAAACAAACACTGACACACATGTATCCTAAGCAGGCATCAGTACACAAACAATATCCACAGATGGCAGAAACTCACTCATCTCTCTCTCTCTCGCTCTGTCTCCTCATACAAACAGTCAGATTAAGAGAAAATATTGCTGAGGGACAGATCGCCAGACACAGATGGCAGAAACTCATCTCTCTCTTTATCTCTCTCTCTCTCTCTCTCTCTCTCTCTCTCTCTCTCTCTCTCTCTCTCTCTCTCTCTCTCTCTCTCTCTCTCTCTCTCTCTCTCTCTCTCTCTCTCTCTCTCTCTCTCTCTCTCTCTCTCTCTCTTTACAAAGCTATGTTCTAAATGGCTAGGCTTCATTCGCAGTATGTTCTTTGTAACGAGGTAACACTCAGCCCCAGGGGGAGTTAAACTTGGTACATTCCGTCACCAGGGTCACCAGGGTCAAAATGGTACACCTGGGACCCAGTGGCAACTGGGGGCATTGCCAAGGGGTTGGAGCAACAAAGAAAGAAAGAAAAAATGCCGACATTGGCTCTGCGACGTTGGCTCTATTGACGTTGGCTCTATTGATGTTGGCTCTATTGATGTTGGTTCTATTGATGTTGTTTCTATTGATGTTGGTTCTACCGACGTTGGCTCTGCGACATTGGCTCTACCGATGTTGGCTCTACCAATGTTGGCTCTACTGACATTGGCTCTATTGATGTTGGTTCTACCGACGTTGGCTCTGCGACGTTGGCTCTACCGATGTTGGCTCTACCGATGTTGGCTCTACCAATGTTGGCTCTACTGACATTGGCTCTATTGATGTTGGTTCTATTGATGTTGGTTCTATTGATGTTGGTTCTATTGATGTTGGTTCTACCGACGTTGGCTCTACCGACGTTGGCTCTACTGACATTGACTCTATTGATGTTGGCTCTACCGACGTTGGCTCTACTGACAATGGCTCTATTGATGTTGGCTCTACCGACATTGGCTCTATTGATGTTGGCTCTACTGACAATGGCTCTACTGACAATGGCTCTATTGATGTTGGCTCTACCAACATTGGCTCTATTGATGTTGGCTCTACTGACAATGGCTCTACTGACAATGGCTCTACTGACAATGGCTCTATTGATGTTGGCTCTACCGACATTGGCTCTATTGATGTTGGCTCTACTGACAATGGCTCTACTGACAATGGCTCTACTGACAATGGCTCTACTGACAATGGCTCTATTGATGTTGGCTCTACCGACATTGGCTCTACTGACATTGGCTCTATTGATGTTGGTTCTACCGACGTTGGCTCTGCGACGTTGGCTCTACCGATGTTGGCTCTACCGATGTTGGCTCTACCAATGTTGGCTCTACTGACATTGGCTCTATTGATGTTGGTTCTATTGATGTTGGTTCTATTGATGTTGGTTCTATTGATGTTGGTTCTACTGACGTTGGCTCTACCGACGTTGGCTCTACTGACATTGACTCTATTGATGTTGGCTCTACCGACGTTGGCTCTACTGACAATGGCTCTATTGATGTTGGCTCTACCGACATTGGCTCTATTGATGTTGGCTCTACTGACAATGGCTCTACTGACAATGGCTCTACTGACAATGGCTCTATTGATGTTGGCTCTACCAACATTGGCTCTATTGATGTTGGCTCTACTGACAATGGCTCTACTGACAATGGCTCTACTGACAATGGCTCTATTGATGTTGGCTCTACCGACATTGGCTCTATTGATGTTGGCTCTACTGACAATGGCTCTACTGACAATGGCTCTACTGACAATGGCTCTACTGACAATGGCTCTACTGACAATGGCTCTATTGATGTTGGCTCTACCGACATTGGCTCTATTGATGTTGGCTCTACTGACATTGGCTCTACCGACGTTGGCTCTACTGACAATGGCTCTATTGATGTTGGCTCTACCGACATTGGCTCTATTGATGTTGGCTCTACTGACATTGACTCTATTGATGTTGGTTCTACCGACATTTGCTCTGCGACGTTGGCTCTACCGACGTTGGCTCTACTGACATTGGCTCTATTGATGTTGGCTCTACCGACGTTGGCTCTACTGACAATGGCTCTATTGATGTTGGCTCTACCGACATTGGCTCTATTGATGTTGGCTCTACTGACAATGGCTCTATTGATGTTGGCTCTACCGACGTTGGCTCTACTGACATTGGCTCTATTGATGTTGGCTCTACCGACGTTGGCTCTACTCACATTGGCTCTATTGATGTTGGCTCTACCGACATTGGCTCTATTGATGTTGGCTCTACCGACATTGGCTCTACTCACATTGGCTCTATTGATGTTGGCTCTACCGACATTGGCTCTATTGATGTTGGCTCTACCGACGTTGGCTCTACTGACATTGGCTCTATTGATGTTGGCTCTACCGACGTTGGCTCTATTGATGTTGGCTCTACCGACATTGGCTCTACTGACATTGGCTCTATTGATGTTGGTTCTACCGATGTTGGCTCTACTGACATTGGCTCTATTGATGTTGGTTCTACCGATGTTGGCTCTACTGACATTGGCTCTATTGATGTTGGCTCTACCGACGTTGGCTCTACTCACATTGGCTCTATTGATGTTGGTTCTACCGACGTTGGCTCTGTGACTTTGGCTCTACCGACGTTTGCATGTAAGTGCACACCTACATTTGAAGTTGTTTTAATGTGTTATTTTCTCCTCTAGCTGGGCCTCACCCAGCACTGGGTAATGGGACTTTTTAACTTTTCATCTTGTCTGCCTCTCTCACACAATGTAACCTACACATTCAGCTTCTCTCAGCAGAGAGAGCTCTCTGAGCACACACATCTGGCCCCAACATCGCCTCTCCACCACCCATACATGCACGCAAAGCACACACACACACACTCTCACACAGTTGAGGTCACCTGCAGATTGCGCTATCAAAGAGCCCTAGATAACTTTCAGTCAGGCTAGAGGGATCAGTGATGGAGGAAAAGGGGAGTTGATATAGAGATAGAAAGAGATGGAGCAAGAAGACGAGAGAGGAAAGATTTCATCTGGAGGAGTGAAGATTAATGTTGCTGTCAGAGTGAGGTGGGACTGGACATTTCAATCCATCGTTGGTGGTGGCTACTCCGTTTGGCCCCAGCCTGCTCCGCTGAGAGAGACGGGGGAATGGGAAAATGGAGGAAGACAGCCTGGAAAGGTAGCTCTGATCACTCTGTCTCTGCTGAGGGAGACCTGGGCTCCTAACACTCTCCCTCTGGCCCCCACCGGAACCTGAGCAGCCACAGTGTTAGTGTTTTCCCTCCTCTCCTCTCTCCTTTATCTCTCTACACCGTCTCTGCTTCTCTCGTTCTATTTCTTAGCCGTTTTCCCCTCACATTCACTTCCCACCTATTTCTCCTAACTCATCTCCATCCTCTCTGTTTAATATTCATAGGATTGTGTGTGTGTGGTCGCCTTGTTAGCATGTCACACTGAGTACACCCAGGCCAGACTGGGGCCTGAGGGAGACAACGATAAATACATATAAGACAGCTCAACTCACCATTACTTTCCTGGTCTGAAGAAACCTACTGGGATCAGCACAGCGCTGCAGGTCAGGCTTGAATAATAAAAAAGCTTGACTAATAAGAGATATTAGATATAACTTCCTGTGCTGTTGGTCAGTTGAGTACATTTCTGGGGCTCCTATGTAGGGTGCTTAAGACCAACCAATTGTATAGGTTAGGCATCACCGGAGGGGAATAAAGGCCTTTCGTGGTATATTAACTACAGTTGTTCTGCCCCAGACTCTTACGTGAGTGTCACAGATCATGTGATGCCCTGGCATGTTGTCCGTAGTGAGTGAAATCTGTTGGACATGATAACCTGCAAGGACAAAAATAAAATGTGCCATACCCTTCCTTAGCCTGCCATGTGTTCATGTTTAGGCTGTTGGTTGGTGTTGCATGTCTGGATGGCAATGTCAGCGACTAGCACATGGGTGTACATTAATGTGTCATTAACTCTTTAATCTCTGCCTGTCTAATTTATATTTATAGACCATGTGCGCACCCGGGTTGGGGTCAATTCCGTTTAAATTCCAGTCAATTCTGGAAGCACACTACAATTCCAATTATCTTCCATGCTTTTCAATGGTGAACAAATTGAATTTGAGGATTTTAATGTTGACTTGAATTTAAGCGGAATTGACCCCAACCCTGGTGCACAAGGCTCACTAACCCAGCATTGTGGATTAATTAGAGCACCACTGATGATTCCCCTACGGATGCCACAAGGAAGGCAGCCCTGGCAACTCAGGTTCAAATGGATGGAGGGGGAGGGGGAGAGGGAAAGCATCGATCCATCCCTCCACCAACTGTTAGCCACCCTGTATGTTCCTTTTTCTGACCAGAGAGAGAGAGAGAGAGAGAGAGAGAGAGAGAGAGAGAGAGAGAGAGAGAGAGAGAGAGAGAGAGAGAGAGAGAGAGAGAGAGAGAGAGAGAGAGAGAGAGAGAGAGAGAGAGAGAGAGAGAGAGAGAGAGAGAGAGAGAGAGAGAGAGAGAGAGAGAGAGAGAGAGTTTCTGCCATCTGTGGCTGGAGAGCACAGGTGGCACCGTTCAAAATATAAATAATTTACATTAGATTAAAACCAATCAAGTCAGATGGATATTTTTGTCAATCTATATCACTTTGTTTATTTGCATTGCTAAATCTATAACTGGCCCGATGGTTCCATTTATCCTTTTGTGTGTCTCTCCATCCCTGTTTCCCTTCAATGAGTGTGGAGGAGAGTCTAGGTCCAAATACATTTCCTCAATTAGGTGTCACCCAGAAACAGATAGGAAAAGGCCATTGGATTAGCTATTCTTTGTGTCTTCCCACCATGCTGGACTCTTGAGTTTTTCTCAATGGATTACACACGCACGCACGCACACATACGCACAAACACACACACACAGGCACACACACACAGACACACAGACACTGGTTGGAGACGGAGACTAGATCAGCTTGCACTTCAGGAGGCCTTCAGGTACCTTTGAAAAGTAATGTGTAAAAATATCAAAGGGAATCTCAAGGTTGAATATAGTTCAGTTTGGAAAATTGCAAGCTGATGAGATCAAGAAACAGAGAACAAGACATGTGGGTAAACCCCATCAATTCTCCAATATCTCTAACCAGCTGAATGTTAAATATTGTCCAAAACCCTGTGCAACCACTGACAAGACAGTGCTCTGTTGGAGCGGGGTGAACTCCTACCTACCGTGTCAAACAGCAGCACACACCATGAGATGGACACCTGTAAAGGGGAGTGTTTATTCTTTCACTACACTGTTTACTACACCTTGACATGCACACCGCAAAACAAGTTCTCAATATTGTACGGCAGTTGTGACGCTGTTATCGGTTCCCTTTTTCTCTGACAACTTTGAACAACTTGAGTTTGCAGGCTATTCAGAATACAATGAGAAGATAAAGTGAAACAACATTCATATAGTCTTGTTGATAGTATTTCTAGCATCTAGAGACAATGTTTCTAGTTTTGTGTCAGAGAAGCTTTTGTATAGTGTGATAGAGTTGCCAGACCAACATGTCAAAACGATATTGTGATTATGTATTCGATGGTGAAATGTCCGTTTCCTCCCCAGGAGAAGTGTGAGGAATGTCAAGTCTTAGCAGTGGCCTAGCAACACTCTGTATGGGTGCAGTGGAATGATGACACCTGTCGATGTAAATTTGCATATGCACCAAACTCACTAGAAGTATATCAAAAACGTAAATTGTGCAACCAGCCATACATACTAAAACATGAAACACCTCATAAAAACAGTCTGCAAACAAACCCATCCTACAAATTAAAATAGCCTGTCACAGAATAATCTCTTGATTAATGCACTATAGCTGCTGACCATGACCTCTGCTTCCCCCACATAACATCATCTGTCCACATGGGATAGTGAGAACACATCCTGCCTGGCCCTACCTCTGTGATACCCAACAGCTAGCACCAATTGAAGCCAACAATCCCCTGAACTCCATACGGTCTCTGTGCATGACAGAATAATAACTCAAAGCAGGTCAATTTGAATTGAGTCCATAAATATGTGTGCAATGTACATACACTTACCTGCAGAGTGCAAGCAAAGGTTGAAGTGACATCACAATGCAAGCCACAGACCAAAAGAACGTCCCCAGAAAAGAAAATGGAATGAGACAAAAAAAGAGACAAAAAAACCCCAGTTAAGACCTGAGGAATTAATAATTGAACAATTTTACATAAGACAAAACAATGTTTCTTAAAATGGCATTTCAGGGAGTTATCGGAAGAAACATTTTGGGATGAATAATTGAGGGAGCTGAGGGTGAGGTGGGCAATAGCACACAGACACGACCCAAGGAGAGAAGAGGATTAAGTGATGCCAAGCTACCAATACAAATGTCTGACTTCCTGCAAATAATAGCACTGTACATTGTGTTGGTTAAATAATGATGATGAGTCAGTGTTTTGACATTTTGAACATCACAAAGGAGTATATCATATACACTGAATGTAGCAAACATTATGAACACTTGCTGTTACCATGACAGGCTGATCAGGTGAATCCAGGTGAAAGCTAGGATCCCTTAATGATGTCACTTGTTAAATCCATGTAAATCAGTGTAGATGAAGGAGAGGCGACGGGTTAACAAAGGATTTTCAAGCTTTGAGACAATTGAAACTCGGATTGTTTATATGTGCCATTCAGAGGGTGAATGAAGAGAAAAGATTTAAGTGCCTTTGAAAGGGGCATGGTAGTAGATGCCAGGTGCACCGGTTTGTGTCAAGAACCTCAGCGCAGTTGGGTTTTTCACAGTCAACAGTTTCCCGTGTGTATCAAGAATGGTCCACCACCCAAAGGAAATCCAGCCAACTTGACACAACTGTGGAAAGAATGGGCCAGCATCCGTATGGAAAGCTTTTGACACCTTGTAGGGTCCATGCCACAACGAATTGAGGCTGTTCTGAGGCATCATATATCATATATCAATCATATACTTTACAAATGGGAATGAGCTGTACCACGCCAGATACGCTTAACATAATTAGTCTCAAATGACAATCTTGGAAAGCATTAATGTTCCAAACCAGACACAGATTTAGTTGAGTCTGATCATAAAACAGATACAGTCCCTGACCCAGTAAAACTGATGGAGGAATCAAGGGCAGATGTCTTTCTATCTAGCCCTGCCTCAGGATTAGGATCCTGCATCTGCTGAATTTGAGCAGGCAACGTACTGGGCAACTATCCAGGGGCCTGATCAATGAATAAGTAGGCCCAGCCCGCCCGCTCCAGGAAAATACTGACTAATTGAGGAGTTGGAGTGGAGCCAGACCCAGAAATGTGCACAGTGATGAGATATTCTCTGCCATGATTTATAAATTGCTGTTGGCGGCTGGGCAGCAAGATGGAATGACATTGAGTAATGAACACGGCACGCTTTTCTGTATTTTCCAATCTTGTCTTCTTTTTATGTACCAGCTGATTTTCTCCTATTATTTGATGTTGCACAGACCAATAGATTATTCCTGTAACTAAAGCTACTTAATTCACTAACATTTTTACTTGCATGGGTAAAAGTCAGAGAGCGAGACAACGAGAGGAAGAGTGAGGGGGTGAGAGAAGTGTAGATGCAATCATAGTCTGAATGCCAGCAAATATACAGCTCACTGAATAAACAGATTGTATTATGGATGACAACGACTCACAGATATATCTACTCTCCAGCAAATGTTTATCCCTGTCAGGTAGAATACGTTGGCAGCCCGCTGTTTATCCCCGTCAGGTAGAATACATTGGCAGCCCATGAAGAGAATGACGTCTTACTTCCACCAGTTGGAACAGTTAAAGCAAGAGAGAATCGGATGGGATAAAAACAACGTTTAAAATAAGGTGATGATTTTCTATATATATTTTCCCTCTTGGCATGGATACAAAGAGACGTTTAGAGACAAAAATAAAAAAGTGAAATGTAAAGACTACCAAAAGATCAAGGGAGGGAGGGAGGGAGGGAGGGAGGGAGGGAGGGAGGGGGAGGGAGGGAGGGAGGGAGGGAGGGAGGGAGGGAGGGAGGGAGGGAGGGAGGGAGGGAGGGAGGGAGGGATATTTCCTCATATTCTGGGCTGTCTGTCCTAGCTCTTCATCTTACCAGCGTAATTGCCTATAAAACATTAATTTCATTATTCCAGCAGTATGGCTGTGAGCAATCCATGTGAGGGGGGTGAGATGGAAGGAAGGCAAATCACACTGCCGGGCAAAGTTAGACACACACACACACACACACACACACACACACACACACACACACACACACACACACACACACACACACACACACACACACACACACACACACACACACACACACACACACACACACACACACACACACACACACACACACACACACACACACACACACACACACACACACACACATACAATCATGACTGGTAGAAAATGGCATCTTGAAATATGTATCTTTCAGATCTGAGTTCATAGACAAATATAAGCTCTCATTAGCAACTGTATGCCTCTCCAAACAAGGCAACTGTCTTCAGTTACTTTAATTACACTATTTCACAAATGTGTTTCGCCTCGAGGAGCTTGAATAAAATGGTTTACTTATGTGAAGACATTTCAGGTTATCTTCAAAATTGGGTGTGAGAAAAGAAGGTAGAAAACCAGATGGGGAGGAGGAGGGTGAATGAAAGAGAAGAACAGCGGGAGACAAGAAGGAATTGTAGTGTATGGAGACTTCCAGCTACTCTCCCAGTGAAGCCTTGTGAATCAGCCTTCCATTCAGTGGTCTCAGCTGAACAGCACTGGGTTGTTGTTTTGGAAATAATTGTGTATTTAGGTGGCGCATCCCAGCATCTTCATTTTGTTAGTGTTTTAATTAGCGCTGGTCAGATTAAGCCCCAGCTCTTCTACGCTGAAGAATCACACACTTAAACAAAGGCTTCCCTATACAGTGGGGCAAAAAAGTATTTAGTCAGCCACCAAATGTGCAAGTTCTCCCACTTAAAAAGATGAGAGAGGCCTGTAATTTTCATCATAGGTACACTTCAACTATGACAGACAGAATGATTTAAAAAATCCAGAAAATCACATTGTAGGTTTTTTAATGAATTGATTTGCAAATTATGGTGGAAAATAAGTATACAATGTGATTTTCTGGATTTTTTTTCTCATTTTGTCTGTCATAGTTGAAGTGTACCTATGATGAAAATTACAGGCCTCTCTCATCTTTTTAAGTGGGAGAACATTCACAATTGGTGGCTGACTAAATACTTTTTTTGCCCCACTGTATATGGCATGGTGTGTAGTGTGGTCCAAGACAGCAATCAGAATCTACACGTCTCCAAGACACCAGTAGAGTACAAGATGCACTACACCACAAAGTCACAGATCTAGGTTGCTAGCGGACATTGCTGATGCATTCCAGTCCTATGTTGACCCCAGAGGGCATTTGGCTAATGATGAGTAGTCAGTTATTCAGTTGAATCTAGGTCTCTTGGTCAGCAGAAAAGGTCTTCCCGATTCCACGCTGTGGGATGTCTGGAATATCTAGTTCCGTTAGAACTCTAGATTGCTTCAACTGGGATTGAACCGAATCCTATGGAGCGTGTTACCATGGAAACCGTGCCCATCTTCATTTTTACCTCTACTTTCAAAACCAACTGTGAGAGGACATCATATCACATTAACACAGAGGGGTGGCGAGCAGAGGAAGCGCTGGGTAGAATACACAGTGCATGCAGTTTATGCAGATTGGGGATTAGCATTAGAACTCTGGTCTTGAGCTTCTCTTAGCCAGCGACCATCCCTAGGCTGCGCAAAAGTAATTTGGGATCTTACATAGGATGAATCAAAAGTGTTGACTCACTCCCTGGACTCAACATGCGCCTTGTGATTGTCTGAACTCATGCATGTCATAGACCCCTATGAGAAATGAATAACTAGTTACGCAATATTTTATTTTACACAACATAGCTACAAATTAATTTTTTTATTTAGCTTTTAACCAGTAGTCAATATCTGTTTCTGTTACCCAAGAAAGGTTGGTGGTCTATATCAGGGTTCAGCAGTGTTTTTAATCCGAGGGTTACTGTTCCACGCCTTTTAACCTGTCACTACACCCTATAGTTCAGTCATTCCCAAACTTTTATAGTCCCGTACCCCTTCAAACATTCAACCTGCAGCTGCGTACACCTTCTAGCACCAGGGCCAGCGCACTCTCAAATGTTGTTTTTTGCCATCATTGTAAGCCTGCCACACCCAGACTACACATAATATGTGTTAAACATAAGAATGAGTGTGAGATTTGTCAAATAATCAATAACTTTGCTCTTCATTTAGCCATCTTATATATAGAAATGTATTTGTTCATCAAAAATTGTGAATAACTCACCACAGGTTAATGAGGAAATTATGCACATAACTCTGCAATGTTTGGTTATATTTGATTCTCAGTCTTAAATCATTTTCCACATACAGTCTGTGCCTGTATTTGGTTTTCATGCTAGTGAGGGCCAAGAATCCACTCTCACATAGGTACATGGCTGCAAAGGGCATCAGTGCCTTAACTGCGCGATTTGCGAAAGCAAGAAACTCAAGTGCAGCCCAATCCAGAAATCTGGCAGTGGCCTCAGATTAAATTCAATTTTCACAGAACCTCTTGTTGCAATTTCAATGAGGCTCTCTCGTTCAGATATCAGTAAGTGGACTAGAGGCAGGGCATGAAAGGGATAAGAATCCAGTTGTTTGTGTCATCCGTTTCGGGAAAGTACCTGCGTAATTGCGCACCCAACTCACTCAGGTGCTTCGCTATATCACATTTGACATTGTCCGTAAGCTTGAGTTCGTTTCCAGACAAAAAAATCAAACAATGATGGAAAGACCTGTGTTGTCCTTGTTAATGCAGACAGATACGAGCTCCAACTTCTTGAACATAGCCTCAATTTTGTCCCAAACATTGAATATAGCTGTATAGAGTCCCTATAATCCTAGATTCAGATCATTCAGGTGAGAAAAAACATCCCCCAGATAGGCCAGTCATGTTAGAAACGCGTCATCATGCAAGCAGTCAGACAAGTGAAAATTATGGTCAGTAAAGAAACCTTTAAGCTCGACTCACAATTTAAAAAAACGGGCCAATACTTTGCTTGTTGATAACCAGCATTGTACGCGAAGCAGTCATTGTTTCAAAACATCTCCTGACATGTCACTGATGCGTCGTGAAATAGGGTTGTTAGACATTGTCTGTATAGTTTTTGGGTCTTTTTCCCCCAGCATTGTCCCAGCCATATCCGCGGCAGCAGGAAGAATTAAGTCCTCCACAATAGTTTGGGGCTTGCCTGTCCTAGCCACTCGGTAGCTCACCATATAAGATGCTTCTAGCCGCTTCTTATTAATGGCATCTGTTGCTTTTATACATGTCTTACTACTCAAAAGTCTTCCTAATTCTCACTCAAAAAACATATTTTTTAAATTGTCATGTTTCATTTCTAATGTCTGCGCAAGAAGGAAGATTTCCTGCGAGAGAGTAACGGTTAATGTGATTGGATGTTAATTATTTGACTAGGCTACCTGTCACGTTCTGACCTTTATTTCCTGTGTTTTGTATTTAGTTAGTATGGTCAGGGCGTGAGTTGGGTGGGCAGTCTATGTTTGTTTTTCTATGATTTGGGTATTTCTATGTTTCGGCCTAGTATGGTTCTCAATCAGAGGCAGGTGTCATTAGTTGTCTCTGATTGAGAATCATACTTAGGTAGCCTGGGTTTCACAGTGTGTTTGTGGGTGATTGTTCCTGTCTCTGTCTTTGCACCAGATAGGACTGTTTTGAGTTTTCACATTTCTTGTTTTTTGTAGTCAGTTGTTCATGTGTACCTTAACGTATTAAAAAGAACCATGGACACTTACCACGCCGCGTATTGGTCCTCTGATCCGTTTCGCCTCTCCTCTTTGGAAGAAGAGGAGGAAATTCATTACAGAATCACCCACCCAACTCGGACCAAGCGGCGTGGTAAACAGCAGCGACGACAGCAGCAGCAGCAACAACAGTGGCCAGCATCAGAACAGAATCTGGACTACACAACTTGGGAGGAGATAGACAGGTGGGCGGTCAACCCAGGGAGAGTGCCGGAGCCCGCCTGGGATTCGATGGAACAGTGCAAGGAAGGTTACAGGAGAATGAGGTTGGCGAAGCCAGCACGGCAGTGCGACAGGTACGAGAGGCAGCCCCCCCAAAAAATTTTTGGGGGGGCACATGAGGTGTGGTACTAAGCCAGGTAGCAGACCTGAGCTCACTCCTCGTGCTTATGATAAGCAGCGCAGTACTGGTCAGGCACGGTGTTATGCGGTTAAGCGCACGGTGTCGCCAGTGCGTGCCCATAGCCCGGTGCGCTATAGGGCAACCTCCCGAAAGTGCCATGCGAGTGTGGGCATTGAGCCAGGGCGTATGGTGCCTGCTCAGCGGGTCTGGTCGTCGGTACGCAGTCTTGGTCCAGGTTATCCTGCGCCGGCTCTGCATGCTGTGTCTCCGGGGCGCTGGGAGGGTGCAGTGCGTCCTCTGCCTGCGCTCCGCTCGTGCCGGGCAAATGTGGGAGTGGAGCCAAAGGGAGAGGTGCGTGTAGTAAGCACTAGATCTCCCGTGCTTACCCACAGCCCAGTTCAACCTGTGCCTGCACTCTGGAGGGTCCGGGCTAGAGTAGTTGTCCAGCCTGGGGAAGTGGTGCCAAGGTTGTGCACCAGAGCTCCAGTGCTCCCCCACAGCCCGGTCCTTCAGGCTCCTCTTAACACCAAGCCTCCTGAAGGTCTCCCCAGCCTGGTGGTTCCTGTGGCAGCTCCACGCACCAGGTTGTCTCTCTGTCTCCTCCCTGCAGGTGGTCCCGCCTGTCCGGCGCCGCTGCCGGAGTGTCCCGCCTGTCCGGCGCCGCTGCCGGAGTGTCCCGCCTGTCCGGCGCCGCTGCCGGAGTGTCCCGCCTGTCTGGCGCCGCTGCCGGAGTCAGAGGCGCCAGAGCCCCTCTGCCCAGAGGCGCCAGAGCCCCTCTGCCCAGAGGCGCCAGTCCCCCTCTGCCCAGAGGCGCCAGTCCCCCTCTGCCCAGAGGCGCCAGTCCCCCTCTGCCCAGAGCTGCCCCTCTGTCCAGTGGGGTCATTGATAAGGGTGGCCATGGTGAGAAAGCCACGGAGGCGGACAATAAGGCAGACTAAGACAATTGTGAAGTGGGGTCCGCATCCCGCGCCAGAACCGCCACCGCGGACAGACGCCCACCCAGACCCTCCCCTATAGGTCAAGGTTTTGCGGCCGGAGTCCGCACCTTTGGTGGGGGGGGGGGGGTACTGTCACATTCTGACCTTTATTTCCTGTGTTTTGTATTTAGTTAGTATGGTCAGGGCGTGAGTTGGGTGGGCAGTCTGTTTGTTTTTCTATGATTTGGGTATTTCTATGTATCGGCCTAGCATGGTTCTCAATCAGAGGCAGGTGTCATTAGTTGTCTCTGATTGAGAATCATACTTAGGTAGCCTGGGTTTCACTGTGTGTTTGTGGGTGATTGTTCCTGTCTCTGTCTTTGCACCAGATAGGACTGTTTTGAGTTCTCACATTTCTTGTTTTTTATAGTCAGTTGTTCATGTGTACCTTAACGTATTAAAAAGAACCATGGACAATTACCACGCCGCGTATTGGTCCTCTGATCCGTTTCGCCTCTCCTCTTCGGAAGAAGAGGAGGAAATTCATTACACTACCTGTAATTTGACATTGTGTTGTTATTTCGCTGAACACTATAGGTTTAATTGTATTTTTGGCAGTGAAACAAGGCTACTCAATAAGAAAAAACCTTACCCAAATCTGTAGCCCCGTTGGAAAATATAAATGGACTGCTTGAAAATGTGAATCACATTTTTATTTGGCGTGTGTGTGTGTGTGTGTGTGTGTGTGTGTGTGATGTAGAGAGAGTATGTTTTGATGTGATGGAGCTGAATAGGCAGGATAACAGAAAATGGCTGACAATAAATGTATTTGATTAGTCTACTGTGGTGTCCTTTTCATTCTCTCTCAACAGGTTGAAAGCCAATTTGCATCTTTTATACAAATACTAAGACAAATGTAGCTCCTAGGTGAAAGCTGTGAATCGCCAGTTTGAGAATACCTGCTCTAGTTCATAATCAGCAAACTATCTTATCAATGCCCCTGGCCATCACATCAGCTTCCCATGCTCACACTGGAGAGGAATGCTTTCAAATATAGATCAATGCTTTTCAAACTCAAATCAATGTTGTTAACTGTAGTGCATGTCATTCCCCCATCAAAATAAATACAGTCTAAAACTGTAAGAGGAAAACAGAACCATAACCTTGGAGAAATGTAACCTGAAGCAGTAATTACCCGGTTCAGAACTATGTTTTCTGTCCCTCTGTTGATAAGTGATAAAATCAAGTCCAAGTCCTGGGCAGTGGCCTACCCTGGGGTGGGAGGAATTATCATCCCTCTCTGGGGATAGAGGTCATCAAGTAGGTTGCTATAAAACAGACAGTTTGTCAACCCATCCCTCTCCTCTGGCTGGTAGAAGCACCTAGGCCTGTGTCCGTTGTTTAAATGTTATCCTGTGTCTCTCTAACACACACACTGGTATCAGGTTATTTACTCCCAGCACTATATCCCAGAGGCTGCCTTTCATTTCGCCCCTGCGTGCTCATATTTCACTGACAGACGAGGCTTGAAATACGCCACAGACCCGAATTTGAAAACACATTATTTTTTAAGACCCCAGAGAAATCGTGAAACGAGGAAGAGTAATTGCTCTCTGCTACTTGGTCTTGTAAAGCAGACAGTGTACATGTGTGCATGCGTGTGCGAATGCACGTGTGTGTGTGTGTTGTGTGTGATGTAGAGAGAGTATGTTTTGATGTGATGGAGCTGGATAGGCAGGATAACAGAAAATGGCTGACAATAAAAGTATTTGATTAATCTACTGTGGTGTCCTTTTCATTCTATTTCAACACATTTATCGCCAATTCACGTCTTTTATACAAATACTAAGACAAATGTAGCTGCTAGGTGAAAGCTGTGAATGACTAAGGAAGTGCCGATTTGAACACCAATCTGCTAGCTAAGGCCCACGATATCCACGTGAGTTGCTCTGCCTTGCCCTTGTTGAAATGAGACTGGAGCTTCTGTAATGTAGCTTCTATCTGGAGCTCGATGCAGGCTGGGAGACAGATTGGAGTCATTACTCTGGAGGTAAGATGAAGGAGGTGTGAGTTCAGACAAATGAGAGTAAATAGACGCAGATGGATGGATGAGTTGTTAAAATGGAATGTGGCAATGAGGCACCAAGTACTCCAGACCTATATTTGCATCAGGACCAATAGTTCCTGTCTTGTAAGACCTTCCTTAGAGAGGGCAGCATTCATAAAGCCCAAGCCCAGGAATGAGTCACCAAAGCGCCCTAGAACATTGGCTATCACTGCTGACGACCTTGTACCTAATGAGATTATTTGCTACACTTAACAAATGTGTTTTATTAAGATTGCATCTGACACTGGGGCAGCAGGATATAACGCTCTGGACAGGGTCTTGCTGGGAGAGAGGGGCAGAGAGAGGGAGAGAGGGGCAGAGAAAGGGAGAGAGGGGCAGAGAAAGGGAGAGATGGGCAGAGAAAGGGAGAGATGGGCAGAGAAAGGGAGAGAGAGGGAGAGAGGGGCAGAGAAAGGGAGAGAGAGGGAGAGAGGGGCAGAGAAAGGGAGAGAGGGGCAGAGAGAGTGAGAGAGGGGCAGAGAAAGGGAGAGAGGGGCAGAGAAAGGGAGAGAGGGGCAGAGAAAGGGAGAGATGGGCAGAGAAAGGGAGAGATGGGCAGAGAAAGGGAGAGAGAGGGAGAGAGGGGCAGAGAAAGGGAGAGAGGGGCAGAGAAAGGGAGAGATGGGCAGAGAAAGGGAGAGAGGGGCAGAGAAAGGGAGAGAGAGGGAGAGAGGGGCAGAGAAAGGGAGAGAGGGGCAGAGAAAGGGAGAGATGGGCAGAGAAAGGGAGAGAGGGGCAGAGAAATGGAGAGAGAGAGAGAGGCAGAGAAAGGGAGAGATGGGCAGAGAAAGGGAGAGAGAGGGAGAGAGGGGCAGAGAAATGGAGAGAGAGAGAGAGAGAGGCAGAGAAAGGGAGAGAGGGGCAGAGAAAGGGAGAGAGAGGGAGAGAGGGGCAGAGAAAGGGAGAGAGGGGCAGAGAAAAGGAGAGAGGGGCAGAGAGGGGGAGAGAGGGGCAGAGAGAGGGACAGTGGGGCAGAGAGAGGGAGAGATGGGCAGAGAGAGGGAGAGCGAGGGAAAGAGACAAGGAGGGGGACAGATGGAGGGAGAGGTCAGAAGTCCTGAGAAAAGGTCAGTCTCAAACTGAGTCAGTCGTCTGGTCCCTGGGCCGCCACCTGCCCCCATCGGTTGTTCAGTGAAGGGATGTGGAGAACCTGAAAGGTTAATTAGCCTCCATGGGGGGAAGGTTCCCAGGAGTTCATCCCTCTTTTCCTCTCTCTCTCTTCCTCTGTCTCTCCCTCGCTCTCTTCCTCTGTCTCTCCCTTCATCTCTTTATATCTCTTCCTTTCTGGCACTGTGTGCTCTCTGAATGAAGTTGGAGGGAAGGGCAATTTATAATCTAAATGAAGAAGATACATAGGTATTTGTCTAACCCCCTACGGAGTATGTCATTTAATGAGTTCACCCACGCATGCATTGAAAGTACACACACGTGCACATACATGCACGAACACTTGCGCGCACGGACACACACGCACAAACACACACACATGCACACTCCCCCACAGACATGCTAATGAAAGATGTGACTGTTTCCTAGCCATGCAGAGGAGGATACGGCAGTCAGTGTTCTCCTTTCATCCCAGAAATGTCTCATCCAGACAGCTGTCGTCTGCCACTGCTGGATATCCATTTTGTAGGTCCCACAGAACCACTGGCTGCTCTCTCCTCTCTCCCAGTATGACACCACTGTCAGTTTACCATCTATACAGCATATCTCACAGAAGTGAGTGTCACTCTACTCCTGTCCATGTCAACTAGTTACATCTCAAACACAGCAAGATGGTTTGACACTACAGACAGTTCAACCACGTTGTTGTAACGATGTATTAACTCCAGACACGGTGCATGAAGGATAGAATGTTAGCCTAATAATGTTGTTCACTTAGTCAATCAGCTGACTTATTATGGAATGCTCAGGCATTTCAAATCAACTCAAATATTATTCGTCACATATTTAGCAGATTTTATTGCGGGTGGAACGAAATACTTGTGTTCCTAGCTCCAACAGGGCAGTAAAATCTAACAATTCACAGCAATAAACATGAATCTAGAAGTAAAATAATGGAATTAAGAAATATATAAATATTAGGATGAGCAATGTCATTGACTAAAATACAGTAGAATAGAATACAGTGTATACATATTAAATGAGTAAAACAGTATGTAAACATTATTCATGTGACTAGTGTTCCATTATTCAAGTGACCAGTGATTCCATGTCTATGTACATAGGACAGCAGCCTCTAAGGTGCAGGGTTGAGTAACCAGGTGGTAGCCGGCTAGTGATGGCTATTTAACAGTCTGATGGCCTTGAGATAGAAGCCGTTTTTCAGTCTCTCAGTCCCAGCTTTGATGCACCTGTACTGACCTCACCTTCTGGATGATAGTGGGGGGAACAGGCCGTAGCTCGGATGGTTGATTATATTTTTTGCCTTCCTGTGACATAGGTGCTGTAGGTGCCGTGGAGGGCAGGCAGTGTGCCCCCGGTGATGCGTTAGGTAGACTGCACCACCCTCTGGAGAGCCCTGCGGTTGAGGGCGGTGCAGTTGCCGTACCAGGTGGTGATACAGCCCGACAGAATGCTCTCAATTATGCATCTGTAGAGGTTTGTGAAGTTCTTAGGGGCCAAGCCACCTTTTGTTTTAGCCTCCTGAGGTTGAAGAGGCGCTGTTGCACCTTCTTCACCACACTGTCTGTATGGGTGGACCATTTCAGATCATCAGTGATGTGTACATTTAACTCAGGCCCAGTGATTTTAAGAGTTTAAACAAAGATAGTGTACATTGAGAGTGTACTCTATACTGCATGTGTCCCTGATTCAGCTCAGCACCTTCTTTTCTTTATCTTACTATATTCATGAAATTCATTCTCAGGGGGACAATGATGTATTTATTTGCAAACTTCGGGTAGTCTTAATCATTTGATCTGTCTAGTCTCTTCCACCTGCACATACGTCTCATGACTCTTCCATCACAACACAACAGTTTGTCCTCATAATTAATATTCCCTTATGGACTCTTCTACCAACATTTATTCTGGTTTGACAATTCTGTCTACTGTTTCCTGGATTGTACGTTTTGTTTTTCAAAATGTATAGAAATAAAACATCTATGTGGTCATAAAATTATATTTCCATTTCCATTTGTGTTCATTTTCCCAGACACAGTGCTGGTGTCAATGGTCAGTCATCTCTTTCAGAGATGGAGATTGGGACAGGGAGACACAGGGACACAAAGCCTAGGCACGGCAGGGGATTCTCATTATAAAAAAAGGAGTCTCTGTCAGACTGGCAGGAGGGCCATTAATCTCTTCCCAGACTGTGTTTCAGGGATGAAAGAATCTGACCCACCACTTTATGGTCTGCCCCCACTGCATGGCCCGCTGCATGGCCCGCTGCATGGCCACCTCCCGCCGGATGGCTTGCTGGTGGGGCTTTGACTAATGGAACACAGGCATTAGCTCCAAGGCCAGAGCAAACTTCTTTGTGACTGAGCTTAGGTCAAGGGATGAGACACTTGATGGGATAATAGGGTCTAAATGAAACGAGATCATTGTCTTCTAGAGTAGAGCTTTTTTAAAGTCTTTAATGTGGTCGAGAGATATGGTGAAATAAAATGAGGATTAGATACAGTACCAGTCAAAAGGTTGGACACATACTCACTAGAGTTTTTTTTTTTTTTTTTTTTTACTGTTTTCTACATTGTAGAATAATAGTGAAGACATCAAAACTATAAAATAACACATATGGAATCATGTAGTAACCAAAAAAGTGTTAAATTAATGAAAATAGATTTTATATTTGAGATTCTTCAAAGTAGCCACCCTTTGCCTTAATGACAGCTTTGCACACTCGACTACATGAGGTAGTCACCTGGAATGTATTTCAATTAACAGGTGTTAAAAGTTAATTTGTGGAATTTCTTTCCTTCTTAATGCATTTGAGCCAATAAGTTGTGTTGTGACTAGGTAGAGGTGGTATACAGAAAATAGCCATAATTAGTAAAAGACCAAGTCCATATTATGGCAAGAACCGCTCAAATAAGCAAAGACAAACAACATGTCACGCCTTGGTCTTAGTGTTTTCGTTGATTGTTTGGTCAGGCCAGGGTGGGTTTGTTTTGTTGTATTCCTGTCTCTGTGTAGTGTTCACCAGATAGGCTGTAATAGGTTTCACGTTCCGTTTGTTGTTTTTGTATTTATTTGTTATTTCATGTATCGTTCCGTTTTTTCTTCATTAAAGACATGAGTAATCACCACGCTGCATTTCGGTCTGACTCTCTTTCGACAAACGAAGAACGCAATTACACAACATTCCATAATTACTTTAAGACATGAAGGTCAGTCAACGCAGACAATTTCAAGGACTTTGACATTTTTTTCAAGTTCAGTCGCAAAAATCATCAAGCGCTGTGATGAAACTGTCTTTCATGAGGATCGCCAGAGGAAAGGAAGACCCAGAGTTACCTCTGCTGCAGAAGATAAATTCATTAGATTTAACAGTACCTCAGATTATAGCACAAATCAATTCTGCACAGAGTTCAAGTAACAGACACATCTCAACATCTCAACATCAACAGTGCAGAGGAGACAACTTGAATCAGACCTTCATGGTCGACTTGCTGCAAAAAAAACACTACTAATGTAAGGACCGACGCCGGACAGGAGAAGCAGGTACGGGGAGTCAGACATTTATTCGGGAACGGACAGAAAACAAGACAGGAACAACGTCAGCACATGGGTAACACAGACATATGACAATCAATGCAGCAGTGGGGAACAGAGCAGGGAAACTGACAAATATAGAGGAGGTAATAAACAGGTGATTGAGTGAGTCCAGGTGAGTCCAATATTGCTGAAGCGCATGACGAGGGAAGGCAGGTGTGCGTAAATGATGGGGGCAGGAGTGCGTAATGCAGGGTAGCCTGGCGCCCTCGGGCGCCAGGGGGGAAGAGGACATCAATAAGAATAAGAGACTTGCTCTGGCCAAGAAACATGATCAATGGACATTAGACCGGTGGAAATCTATCCTTTGGTCTGTGTGTCCAGATTTGAGATGCTTGGTTCCAACCTCCGTGTCTTTGTGAGACGCAGAGTAGGTGAATGGATGATCTCTGCATGTGCTGTTCTCACCGTGAAGCATGGAGGTGGAGTTGTGATGGTGTGGGGGTGCTTTGCTGGTGACACTGTCTGTGATTTATTTAGAATTCAAGGCACACTTAACCAGCATGGCTACCACAGCATTCTGCAGCAATACATCATCCCATCTGGTTTGAGCTTAGTGGGACTATCATTTGATTTTCAACAGGACAATGACTCAACACTCCTCCAGGCTGTGTAAGGGCTATTTGACGAAGAAGGAGAGTGATGGAGTGCTGCATCTGTCACGCCCTGACCTTAGAGAGCCTGTTTATTTCTCTATTTGGTTAGGTCAGGGTGTGAAAATAGTTTTCTATTTCTTTGTTGGCCGGGTATGGTTCCCAATCAGAGGCAGCTGTCTATCGTTGTCTCTGATTGGGAATCATACTTAGGCAGCCTGTTTTCCACCTGAGTTTGTGGGATCTTGTTTCTGTATAGCCCTGCAGAACTTTACGTTCGTTGATCTTTTGTTGTTTTATGGTGTTCATTCAAAAATAAATTAAAATGTACACTTTCCACGCTGCGCTTTGATCTCATTCCGACGACGGACGTAACAGCATCAGATGAACTGGCCTACACAATCACCCGACCTCAACCCAATTGAGATGGTTTGGAACGAGTTGAACCGCAGTGCTCAGCATATGTGGGAACTCCTTCAAGACTGTTGGAAAAGCATTCCTCATGAATCTAGTTCAGAGAATGCCAAGAGTGTGCAAAGCTGTCATCAAGGTAAAGGCTGGCTACTTTGAAGAATCTCAAATATAACATATATTTTGATTTGTTTAACAATTCTTTGGTTCCTACATTATTCCATATGTGTTATTTCATAGTTTTGATCTCTTCATTATTATTCTACAAAGTAGAATATAGTAAAAATAAAGAAAAACCCTTGAATGAGCAGATATGTCCAAACTTTTGACTGCTACTGTGTTCAATTAACCCAGACAATACCTAAACTCAGAGAGCTAGCACACACACATGTAGGTGCACACACTTAAACGTACACTCACCCTTACCCTCACAATCACACACACACGCTCACACGCAAACATGTTCCCTAAATCCGTTTGGAGGCAGAAGAAGGATTCAGAAGGCAGAGTCCTTCTCGGTTTGTCATTAGAGGGATGAAACGATATAAAAAGGAAGACAAAAAAATGACACTGCATGTACCGAAGACTTGTTTCGGTAATGGCTTAAAATAGTTCTTCCCTTCGACACCTCTCCCCTTCAACCATTCCTCCCATGAGCAAGTGTTATCCGGAGTGAGAATTTATGCAGTTATTGTAAAAGGAGAGAAAAATATGTGTTGTCATGTGTGAGCGATTCATTATCATTTTTCACCGGTATGGTTCCTAGAGGGACGCTCTGGTGAGAGGGCAAAAAATGTGATCAGATAAGCAGATCTGTCCTCTGTGACCAAACAAGACTAACAATCTCTCCCTCCAGACAGAACAGGAAGGTGTTCAGAACCATGTAAACATGCATACTACTAGAATGGATACAGGATAGACAATAACCGTTTCAGTTACATGGAATATAACGGCCTGTAAAACTGCCCTGTTCGCATACAAATACTAAGGGTTGTGCTAAAACATACTCAAATATTCCCTTTTGATGGGCTGCATCTGAATGATTTTATGTTTTTATATGAAGAAAATTCTTAATGAGGATGTCTACATTAGACTTAAAGGGATACTTCTGGATTTTTGCAGTGAAGCACTTTATCTACTTCAGCAGAGTCAGATGAACTCATGGATATATTTTTATTTTGCTAACTAGCCCAACTTGCTAACTAGCGCAATGACCTGAAGTCTATGGTAACAGGTACTGTGACATGCATTGGCTTGTGAAACTACCTCTAATTTCCTTCATCCTGGACACAGAGACATAAAAATGGTATCCACAAGTTCATCTGACTCTGGGGAAGTTGATAAAGGGCTTCATTGCCAAAATCCCGAAGTATCTCTTTGAGTTCATCTGACTCTGGGGAAGTTGATAAAGGGCTTCATTGCCAAAATCCCAAAGTATCCCTTTAAGCCTGCATTGTATTGGTGTGTGTGACTCCTCTAGTGATATGACCTTGGCTGGGGTCACTTGTCTCACTGCCCTCTTTTCTCTTTTCTCTCCCAATCTGACTCCATATCTCCTTGCCTGACTACTTCTGCTGCACCTGACTTTCCCCTCGCTGCTCTGTGTTCCCACTCTGTTTGCAGTGCCACCTCTCTCTGGCCAGGCTAGATTTGAGACAGGCTCCATCGATGTGACATGATTATCCGGTCCTTCTCTGCAGCCTCTGGAAACCTCTGCCGGAGTCTCAGGGTCAAAGCAATTATAGAGTGCAAAGCACAGGGAAGGAGGGGAGGAAGGGAAAGAAAAGGAATGGATGGGGGGATGAGGGTGAGGGAAGGGGGAATCTGTTCTGATCCTGAACCGTCTGTGACCTGCTCTGTTATTCCTATTGAGGTGATGTTGAAATGCTATTTTCGCCTGGCCCTCTTATAGAATATCTTTTTCACCCATAGTTCACACAGTCTAGTTCTGAAGTGAGGTGTTGGAAATATTCACACTTATATTTCATGAAAACGATTTTCTGCATGGAAACTGTCATCATGGGAATATGACCAGTAAGTAACAGATTTTCCAATTGCCGCCAGAAATATAACTCAGACATTGAGACAAAATGGTTTCTTTTTCATGTAAAGAACTTCCCAGCTCGCCGATTTGGTACCTTGGATGTTGTGGGAACATAAGTTTTAGTTTCCCATTTGCTCTCGAAACGAAGCCATTCATTACCAATAAAACAAAATGTTTTTTAAACATTCTGAGAACAGAAATGACAAGTTATTTAGAGGTTTTTGAATAACTTCCGTAAAACTGTCACTGAACGTTTCAGTAAGACTTTCAATAACACTGCTAGCTTAGGCTAATTGTTCCGAACGCCAGGCACAGATAGGATACATGCAAACACATGTATTTTTTATCGTGACAAAGCATCAGTGAGACTCAAAGCTAAACCTTTCTGTTCTCTATTCATGGAATAAGTCCACTGTGCCACCAGGATGGAGCTAGCATGCCATGGGTTTTTTACTCATACAAAGATGTGTGTTAGTCTATTCAAACATACCCCATTTCAAAGGAAACAAGCATTCATTAATAGCAGGTGTGGCCAGTTAGTGGTTGTGGCCAACACACTTAACAAGATAGAAGATATTGTTTTGTTGATGCTGAGAATGGAATGCAAATGTTTTTAGAACATTATTTGAACGTTATTCATGTTTTATTGTGGTTTTTATGGAAAGTATTGAAATTCCCACAGTAGAACATTGTTTCTTAACGTTCTCTGAGTTATTTGAGAAAATTTCCAGTGTCAAACCAGTTGGAGAACATTACCAGTGTCAAACCAGTTGGAGAACATTACCAGTGTCAAACCAGTTGGAGAACATTACCAGTGTCAAACCAGTTGGAGAACATTACCAGTGTCAAACCAGTTGGAGAACATTACCAGTGTCAAACCAGTTGGAGAACATTACCAGTGTCAAACCAGTTGGAGGACATTACCAGTGTCAAACCAGTTGGAGAACATTACCAGTGTCAAACCAGTTGGAGAACATTACCAGTGTCAAACCAGTTGGAGAACATTACCAGTGTCAAACCAGTTGGAGAACATTACCAGTGTCAAACCAGTTGGAGAACATTACCAGTGTCAAACCAGTTGGAGAACATTACCAGTGTCAAACCAGTTGGAGAACATTACCAGTGTCAAACCAGTTGGAGAACATTACCAGTGTCAAACCAGTTGGAGAACATTACCAGTGTCAAACCAGTTGGAGAACATTACCAGTGTCAAACCAGTTGGAGAACATTACCAGTGTCAAACCAGTTGGAGAACATTACCAGTGTCAAACCAGTTGGAGAACATTACCAGTGTCAAACCAGTTGGAGAACATTACCAGTGTCAAACCAGTTGGAGAACATTACCAGTGTCAAACCAGTTGGAGAACATTACCAGTGTCAAACCAGTTGGAGAACATTACCAGTGTCAAACCAGTTGGAGGAACATTACCAGTGTCAAACCAGTTGGAGAACATTACCAGTGTCAAACCAGTTGGAGGACATTACCAGTGTCAAACCAGTTGGAGAACATTACCAGTGTCAAACCAGTTGGAGAACATTACCAGTGTCAAACCAGTTGGAGAACATTACCAGTGTCAAACCAGTTGGAGAACATTACCAGTGTCAAACCAGTTGGAGAACATTACCAGTGTCAAACCAGTTGGAGAACATTACCAGTGTCAAACCAGTTGGAGAACATTACCAGTGTCAAACCAGTTGGAGAACATTACCAGTGTCAAACCAGTTGGAGAACATTACCAGTGTCAAACCAGTTGGAGAACATTACCAGTGTCAAACCAGTTGGAGAACATTACCAGTGTCAAACCAGTTGGAGAACATTACCAGTGTCAAACCAGTTGGAGAACATTACCAGTGTCAAACCAGTTGGAGAACATTACCAGTGTCAAACCAGTTGGAGGACATTACCAGTGTCAAACCAGTTGGAGAACATTACCAGTGTCAAACCAGTTGGAGGACATTACCAGTGTCAAACCAGTTGGAGGACATTACCAGTGTCAAACCAGTTGGAGAACATTACCAGTGTCAAACCAGTTGGAGGACATTACCAGTGTCAAACCAGTTGGAGAACATTACCAGTGTCAAACCAGTTGGAGAACATTACCAGTGTCAAACCAGTTGGAGAACATTACCAGTGTCAAACCAGTTGGAGAACATTACCAGTGTCAAACCAGTTGGAGAACATTACCAGTGTCAAACCAGTTGGAGAACATTACCAGTGTCAAACCAGTTGGAGAACATTACCAGTGTCAAACCAGTTGGAGAACATTACCAAAAATGCTATTAAATGTAACCATGTCTGAAGTTTAAGGAAACTTTCTGTTAAAATAATGAAGTACCAAGAAATAAATGTTATTTTGCCAAGTTCCTTAAATGTGATGAGAATGCACCAGTCCCAGAACATTGTGAAAAAGGTTGTATGAAAATAACCACAGGAAAACAAAGCTCTCACCAAGCTCAGAACCTTACAGTATGTGCTAGCTGGGTAGCTACTTATTTGCAAAACAAAAAATACATTCCATGGAAAGATACCGAGCTGGTAGTTCTGAATCCCAGTGATTGTGTTATCTGTAGCTATATTCTGGCTCTGGTCTTGTTGACTGTGTGTGTGTGTGTGTGTGTGTGTGTGTGTGTGTGTGTGTGTGTGTGTGTGTGTGTGTGTGTGTGTGTGTGTGTGTGTGTGTGTGTGTGTGTGTGTGTGTGTGTGTGTGTGTGTGTGTGTGTGTGTGTGTGTGTGTGTGTGTGTGTGTGTGTGTGTGTGTGTGTGTGTACTCCGTTCTGTCTTGGTGTCCTTCAGTTTACAGCCTTGTGGCTGGAACAAAAGGGCAGAGGATAACACAATAGGCAGCATGAGCATTAACACAACTGATTACCGTCCCACACACCCTGGTGTTTAATCCATAAAGCACAGCGTCTTCATCGTGAGTGAGGGAGAAAGGAGAGAGAGAGAGCAAGAGAGAGATGAGGAGAGAGGAGAGAAAGAGAGAGGGGCAGGCAGATGCTGCCTCCCACCTACTTCCTGTTGTCTCATACCTTTCTCTCTCCACTCTCCCACACTATCTCTCTACCTCACTCCCTACCCCTCTTTCGCTCTTTCTGTCTCTTTCTCCCTCCCTCCCCTGTCTCTTTCTTTCTCTCTCAATTCAATCAAATTCAATCTCTCTCTCTGTCTCTTTATTCATATAATTATCAGTTAATGCTCCTATTGGAATGCCTGCTGATCTGGCCCTCTCTCAAAACCTGTATCTCTCTATCTCTCAAACTGTATGTGTGTCTGTCTGCCCGTGCGTCCATCCATCTATCTGTCTATCTCTCTCTCTCTCTCCTTTTTCTCATACTGCAGTCAGACTGCATAAGTGGTGTTTCACAGTTGTGATTCTGTGTAAATGCAGATAAGAGACACAGTCACAGCTCCCTTTGAAACAGCTCTTTAGCTCGCGCTGCAATGCAGATGACAGGCTCCCTAAACTCAAGCACACCACCAGTGAGCGAGACTAAGCTGTTTTTTTTGTTGCTGTCGAGCTGCAATCCTGAATGCCCTACTAGGTATCTCAGTTCATTGTTCACCTCCAAATGGAAAGGTTAGTTGACAATGGTTTGGCTTTACTGTGCATCATTTAATCTCCAATCTCCCCTATTCACAATCTGCTTATTCATTTGTTTGGTTTTCTTGTCGGTGGCTCACATATACACATGTATGAAATAAGCTCCGCATGTGGGTCATGATAAAATAAAGGAAGAATAACAAATCCATTTTCATCCTCGAGAGTCTAAATATTACCGCTGTCCTGCATCTCAAAGTTAACACCCCGCTGTCTGCTCTCTAGATTCTCCTGTTTGAAAATTAACATCTTTGTGTCGTCAAGAGGATTTGATGAATCCCTATTTCTTTTTATATTCATGACTATTTCTTGGATTCCATTAAAAATAAATGATTGATTTAAGTGAGGTTGTAATGATGTTTGCTGCGGGCATCTGATGTTTTTTCTTCTTCTAACTATTCCACTTTGAGATGTGACAGATGACATCCGTCGGTGAGTGTAGCTTCATACACAGACGGTCATGGTGAACTCACTGTTGAAAGGTGACAAAATCTGTCAGTGAAACTGGTGGCTGTCAAAGGCTTTGGAAATGGTTGCTAAACATCGGACAACTCGTCTCATTTAGATCATTATTTTATAAACAGCTAATTTTGTGTGTCAAATTCCTTTAAATTAATGGATGACAGATAGAACCAACACGTAATTTGTATTGACAAGCTTAGAGAGAGAGAGAGAAAGAGAGAGAGAGAGAGAGAGAGAGAGAGAGAGAGAGAGAGAGAGAGAGAGAGAGAGAGAGAGAGAGAGAGAGAGAGAGAGAGAGAGAGAGAGAGAGAGAACCCCTCACCAGTAAACGTGGTAACCTAGAAGACTCCCTCCGAAAATACCTGAAAGTCCATCCTAACACTGAGTCTGTTGGGATTTATGAGCCGATCTGGAGAACGGAGGAAACAGATGGTTCTCTAATGGCTGAATGGGCTTGAACCTTGGAGTGGAACATCATCTGCACTTGTGTTTGTTTCTGATACAGACCTGTGTCACTTCCCTTCAGCTCTCATTTAGCCTAAGTGCTGTTTTCATCTGCAGATGTCACATTTTCTATCACTTAAATACTATTTAACCATGCAAATTGAAAATGACCATTCATCAAGGCGTCTAGGTAGGGGTAGTAAGTAACCTAGTAAAACAACAACAACAAACACCATACTTGACCTGTATTTGACATGCAATTTAACCTTTAAGACCTTTAACATCGACCTTTGTGCTAGAGACAAATTGTATTTTGTACAGTAAAGATCTACCCATGATGATCACAAGGATATAACTATGTTTTCCCTGTGATTTTCAGAGGCCGAGGGACAGTGATCTGAAGTTTGGCTGAAAATTAGCAAAACATTTTATAAATGTCACAAAATCTCACGTGATTGATTTATGACTTTGGTACAGTGATCAAACATTTGGCTCTCAATTTTAAACAGTTGGTTCTATCAACTCAGGGGGGAAAACATATGAAAGAGGACATTCTTAGCTACATCTTGGAAGGTTAAAATCATATATTTATGATCTTGACACACTTACTGTACAGATCAAATTGCCCCGGAACATCACTTCTGCATAGCCTATTCGAAGATAAGGGAAGGGCTAATTTGACCTATACTGTCACAGGCAAATAATCTTGCAGCACTAGGATTTGAACGTTTAGTCCGTAATGTTGCTTGATCGGTGGTTAGGCTATTAACTGGCCAAAAGTAGGCTACATGAATAGTGTAATACTAATAGTGTAATACTAATAGTGTAATACTAATAGTGTAATACTGTTAATATAACCACATGTTAGTGTGGGTTTTCAGTGAATTTATGTAAATCACGAAGCTCATCTGCATTTCCTGCAGTGCAGGAAAATTCTCAACAAGCTAAGAGTGAACTAATTAAAGGGCTAGTTCACCCAAAATACAAAATGACATATTGGTTTCCTTAGCCTGTAAGCAGTCTATGAACAAGGTATGACAGCATTTCATGTTTTGGTTTAGTTTCCCTGGTACTTCTTCCACATGCCAAAGTTTTAGCATTTGTGGCAGATATCCGTAGGACCGATATTAGCATTTTTCGCGCATCAACTCCAAATGATCCGAAAGTATCTAAAATTGATTGTACAGCTCAACAAAGTCACTCATAGATGATTTGAACATGATGCATGGAAAATGTTTATATCGATCCCACGACTTGATTGACTTTAAAGCATTAGCATGTGGAAATAGTACCAGGGAAACTAGACCAAAGCATGGATTGCTGTCATGCCTTGTCCACAGACTGCTTACAATGTAAGGAAGCCCATATGTAATTTTGTAACTTGGGTGAATTATCACTTTAAGATCCTACACCTGTATTTACTGAATAAAAGGGGGAGGTCAAAAATGCTTCTTAGCCAGTCTGCGAGCTGTTGAAAGTGTGCATGTAACTGTTTGACTCACACAGCACACAGCTCATTGCCACTGAGTTGTGGAGAGTTGGTGTCTGTGTACACAGCTGTGTAACATGGGATATCGTCTTACGTCTTTGAGCTGAGCACCTAAAGCACTTATGGAATCGACAGTACATGCCTCTCTCTGGCATCGTTTCAAGCCCACAACTACACAACCTCCTCGGGAGGTGGACATACATATGTCTACAGAGCCCTTAGCTAGACAGCCCAAATGTTTCGATTCAAAGCCTGCTGTGTGTGTGAGGCCCTCAAGATCTGTCTGTTGTTTTGCTGCTAGTCCAAGCATTACATAGCTCCGCCTAAAGCACAAATGGTCAATAGTGTGCTTGTTGGTCCATATCCCATATATGAGCCCAGAAAGAACACCTCTCTGTAACACTGATCGTTATTGCATTCAAAAGACGTTGGTTTACACATACCTCATATCAGCAAAGAAATGATCAAGCACCAAAGAGACCGAATCATACCTTCTGGTCTGCTCCAAAAATCGGATAATTCACTTTGTCTCTTATATGTCTAGACACACTAGTTGCACGCACACCCACACAGACAATCTTAATCCTGTGATGGTACATGGAATTGCACAAAGAGGTCGATGAAAACTCTCTCTCTCTCTCTCTCTCTCTCTCTCTCTCTCTCTCTCTCTCTCTCTCTCTCTCTCTCTCTCTCTCTCTCTCTCTCTCTCTCTCTCTCTCTCTCTCTCTCTCTCTCTCTCTCTCTCTCTCTCTCTCTCTCTCTCTCTCTCTCTCTGGTCAGAACAAGGAACATACAGGGTGGTTAAAGGTTGGTGGAGGGATGGATCGATGCTGTGTGATGGAGGGATTGTGTGTCCACCTGGGGAGGCAGGAGAATGAGGGGAAAACAGGCCTGAAACGCTGTGCCTTTCCATCTCCCAGCGAGAGTGTCAATAGTGGGAACTGGTAGAGAACACACCTGTGATTATCATCGCAACAGGAGGCTTGTTCACTAGAGTTACAATTCATCTACACCAGTGGTTCCCAAACTTTTTATAGGCCCGTACCCCTTCAAACATTCAACCTCCAGCTGTGTACCCCCTCTAACATCAGGGTGAGCACACTCGCAAATTTTGTTTTTTGCCATCATTGTAAGCCTGCCACACACACACTATACAATACATTTATTAAACATAAGAATGAGTGTTATTATTTGTCACAACCCGACTCGTGGGAAGTGACAAAGAGCTCTTATTGGATCAGGGCACAAATAATAATATAATAATAATTAA
The DNA here is from genome assembly GCF_021184085.1 of Oncorhynchus gorbuscha. Classification (NCBI taxonomy): domain Eukaryota; kingdom Metazoa; phylum Chordata; class Actinopteri; order Salmoniformes; family Salmonidae; genus Oncorhynchus; species Oncorhynchus gorbuscha. The sequence continues at coordinate 10,617,482 of NC_060180.1, read as the reverse complement.
TAATTTTGCTCTTTATTTAACCATCTTACATATAAAACCTTATTTGTTCATTGAAAATTGTGAATAACTCACTACAGATTAATGAGAAGGGTGTGCTTGAAACGATGCACATAACTCTGCAATGTTGGGTTGTATTGGAGAGAGTCTCAGACTTAAACCATTTTCCACAAAGAGTCCGTGCCTGTATTTGGTTTTCATGCTAGTGAGGGCCAAGAATCCACTCCCACATAAGTACGTGGCTGCAAAGGGCATCAGTGTCTTAACAGCGTTACCACTCCACTATGTCTCCCTGACATGGCTTTTGTGCCATCAGTACAGCTACCAACATGAGCAGCAGCTACGTTTGGCTACATACAGACTGTTATTGGAATTCCTGCGAGAGAGTAGCGGTTTTATTTGATTTGATTTCACCTTTATTTAACCAGGTAGGCTAGTTGAGAACAAGTTCTCATTTACAACTGCGACCTGGCCAAGATAAAGCGTAGCAATTCGACACATACAACAACACAGAGTTACACATGGAATAAACAAAACATACAGTCAATAATACAGTAGAACAAAAGAAAACAAAAAGTATATATACAGTGAGTGCAAATGAGGTAAGTTAAGGAAATAAATAGGCCATGGTGGCGAAGTAATTACAATATAGCAATTAAACACTGGAATGCTAGATTGGCAGAAGATGAATGTGCAGGTAGAGATACTGGGGTGCAAAGGAGCAAAATAAATAAATACCAGTATGGGGATGAGGTAGGTAGATAGATGGGCTGTTTACAGATAGGCTAAGTACAGGTGCAGTGATCTGTAAACTGCTCTGACAGCTGGTGCTTAATTAAAGCTAGTGAGGGAGATGTGAGTCTCCAGCTCCAGAGATTTCTGAAATTCGTTCCAGTCATGGGCAGCAGAGCACTGGAAGGAAAGACGACCAAAGGAGTAATTGGCTTTGGGGGTGACCATTGAGATATACTTGCGGAGCGTTAATGTGATTGGATGTTAATAATTTGACCAGGCTACCTGTATTTGACATTGTGTTGTTATTTCGCTGAACACTAGACGGTTTAATTTTATTTTTGGCAGTGAAACGAGGCTACTCAGGTGAGAAAAAAACCTCACCCTGTAAGGGGTGCGTAACCGGTGGCAGGGAAGTCAGACGCAGGAGAGCAGAACTAAGTAATAGCCGAAGCAGTTTAATAGCAAAACCAACGGCATAAAGAGTAACAAGACATGGGTACAAAACCCGTCGCGCACCAGTCAACATGTGCCCAAGCACTTACAATAAACAATTCCGCACAAAGACATGGAGGGAAATGAGGGTTAAATACACAACATGTAATGAGGGAGTGAAAACCTGGTGTGTGGGAAAACAAGACAAAACAAATGGAAAATTAAAAATGGATTGGCGATCGCTAGAAGACCGGTGACGTCGACCGCTGAACACCGCCCGAACAAGGAGAGGAACCGACTTCGGTAGAAGTTGTGACACACCCAAATGTTTAGCCCCGTTTGAAAATATAAATGGACAGTTTGAAAATGTGAAGATTTTTTTTAGCTTAAAAAAATCACACTTTTATTTGGCGAATTACATTTTTATTTGGCGTACCCCTCTGAGGTACCCCAGTTTGTGAATACCTGATCTACAGGATATGCTGAGAATAGGGTAGTGAATCTATGGGTTGTCATTGTATCCATGACACCTACAATCAGAATTCATGCATCCATTCAACCAACAAGTGCCTCTATTACCTATGAATTCTTTCTCAGAAACACTTCACCAAACTGATCAATGCATACACCATATAGCCCAGGGGCATAAGAAATACCAAGCTAAGAACTCCATATTAGAGCCAATGTCTGTCTTAAATCTGCAACCCCATATATTGTCGTTGTAGTATTATTGGTTTGTATATATTGGATTTTTTAACCGTGAATTATATTGAAATGAGTGTGCTAGTTTGGTGTTTGAAGATAATCTATGATTGTATATTGGTTTACAATTCAATTCATGACTGTGAGGAACCAACGAAATCTACTTCTTCTACTACTGCAAATGCAGGGTATTATAGACAACGCGTGTCCTTCGGTTTGAATGACATGAAAGATAATGTGACACTAGTGTCAAACCACATGCCACATATTACAAGTGGTGTAGCATAAGACAAGTAGCCTATTAGAGGAGTAGCCTATAAGGTGAGGAGCCTATAAGAGGAGTAGCCTATTAGAGGAGTAGCCTATAAGGTGATGAGCCTATAAGAGGAGTAGCCTATTAGAGGAGTAGCCTATAAGAGGAGTAGCCTATAAGGTGAGGAGCCTATAAGAGGAGTACCCTTTTAGAGGAGTAGCCTATAAGGTGAGGAGCCTATAAGAGGAGTAGCCTATTAGAGGAGTAGCCTATAAGGTGAGGAGCCTATAAGAGGAGTACCCTTTTAGAGGAGTAGCCTATAAGGTGAGGAGCCTATAAGAGGAGTAGCCTATTAGAGGAGTAGCCTATAAGGTGAGGAGCCTATAAGAGGAGTAGCCTATAAGGTGAGGAGCCTATAAGAGGAGTACCCTTTTAGAGGAGTAGCCTATAAGGTGAGGAGCCTATAAGAGGAGTAGCCTATTAGAGGAGTAGCCTATAAGGTGAGGAGCCTATAAGAAGAGTACCCTTTTAGAGGAGTAGCCTATAAGGTGAGGAGCCTATAAGAGGAGTAGCCTATTAGAGGAGTAGCCTATAAGGTGAGGAGCCTATAAGAGGAGTAGCCTATTAGAGGAGTAGCCTATAAGGTGAGGAGCCTATAAGAGGAGTAGCCTATTAGAGGAGTAGCCTATAAGGTGAGGAGCCTATAAGAGGAGTAGCCGATAAGGGGAGTAGCCTATAAGAGGAGTAGTCTATAAGGTGAGGAGCCTATAAGAGGAGTAGCCGATAAGGGGAGTAGCCTATAAGAGGAGTATCCTATAAGAGTAGTAGTCTATAAGAGGAGTAGCCTATAAGAGGAGTAGCCTATAAGGGGAGTAGCCTATAAGAGGAGTAGCCTATAAGAGGAGTATCCTATAAGAGGAGTATCCTATAAGAGGAGTAGTCTATAAGGGGAGTAGCCTATAAGAGGAGTATCCTATAAGAGGAGTATCCTATAAGAGGAGTAGCCTATAAGGGGAGTAGCATATAACGGGAATAGCGTAAAAGGAGAATAGCGTGAAAGGGGAGAAGCCTATAAAAGGAGTAGCCTACAAGGGGAGAATTCTATAATGGAAGCAGCCTACTGTATACAAGGAGTAGCCTATAAGAGGAGTAAACTATAAGAGGAGTAGACTATAAGAGGAGTAGACTAAGAGGAGTAGACTAAGAGGAGTAGCCTATAAGAGGAGTAGACTAAGAGGAGTAGACTATAAGAGGAGTAGACTAAGAGGAGTAGACTAAGAGGAGTAGCCTTTGAGAGTATCCTATACAGAAGGAAATAATATGAGGAGGAGCATAACCTCAGGGCAAATAACAGTAATGTTATCATGTGACCAATCACATTCCCCTCAGCTTACAGGGTCATCACAACACCCAAATATTCCCCTGATGAAACAATTCCCAGTAGCTTGGCTTACCAGGCTGAAGGAAATAACAAGATCAAATCTCAGATATGAAAATTAACATTTCTAAGAATGTTATGGGGAATAGTGGGATAAGGGAAATTACATAATTGTTCAATGTCGCACTGTAAGCAGCTTGGGAAGGGACATTATGGATTTATTCCTCTGTCCTCACAGAGGGGAAAAAGACTAGGCTTCGACTATGAAACGGGGACATTGTTTCGATTGAAAGACAAAAATGACTACTAGAGAAACAGAGACAAATGTTAACAATCTTAGCCAAGCAGCGCGAAACAAAATTTCCTGGCCTGTTTTCAAATGTGTTGATGCTTGTGCCATTGGGCTACCCTGTGCAGTGGATAGAAATCCAATGGCTACAGTACGACATGAGTCATAGAGGCAGTTTTATATCAAGCCAAATGGTTGAGAGGTAGATGAATGCAACGGACTGGCACTCTACAATAGAACAGGGCTGTTCCAGTGTCCCAGACGTTCTCAGATCAGTGCCTATTCTTATTCCATAAAGGGAGAGTTGTGAATCCAGCCAGCGATACTTTACATTTATATGGTCTCATATAAGGGCATCATAATGTCTATCCGAGTACTTAGACATATGGTCGTTAAGAACCACAGCTTAGAAACCCTGACAGTCAGGTGTCATATGTGATGTTCATGGGCTTTCAGTATAGATGCTCACGTGACTGACTTGGATGAGAATATTTATTTTATTGTCATCAGCAGAAAAACATCAGAAGCCTTGGAATATCACACCACATGGCCGCCTCAGCCTTACTGTCATCTCAGGTCAGCCTGGATGTTGCTGGCCTCACAATGTTAAATGTCACACAGGACAACACCCACACAGTCATGTCAACACCAGCTACGCTGTTTGACGGACCTGACAAATCACAAGTTTACACCGGGGTGGAAACACATGTCAATCGTATGTGGGGAAAACACTTGAGGCAAAGACGTTGGAAGAATCCCAGTTTAACATTGTACATATAACACGTAGATGAGGTAAAGCCAAGCAAAGTAGATAAGCAAGTGTGTAAATAAGCAGAAGGCCAGAGGGGGTGTGGTACATTATAGGGCCAATATACCACGGCTAAGGGCTGTTCTTAAGCACGATGCAACACTGAGTGCTACGATACAGCCCTTAGTCGTTGTCACGTTCTGACCTTAGTTCCCTTGTTTTGTCTTTGTTTTAGTATTGTCAGGGCGTGAGTTGGGGTGGGCAGTCTATGTTAATTTTTCTATAATTTGGGATTTCTGTGTTTGGCCTGGTATGGTTCTCAATCAGAGGCAGCTGTCAATCGTTGTCCCTTATTGAGAACCATACTTAGGTAGCCTGGTTTGACCTTTGAGTTGTGGGTGATTATTTTCTGTTATGTGTATGTCACCTTTCAGAACTGTTTAGTTTAGTTTCTCCTTTGTTATTTTGTTTAGTGTTCTCGGTTTAATAAATATATGATGAACACTTACGACGCTGCGCTTTGGTCCTCACCTCATTCCAACGATGAGCGTGACAGTCATGGTATATTGGCAATATATCACAAACCCTAGAGGTGCCTTATGGGTATTATAAACTGGTTACTAACATAATTAGTGCAGTAAAAACACATGTTTTGTCATCCCCATGGTATACGGTCAGATATACCACGACTTTCAGCTAATCAGCATTCAGGGCTCAAACCACCCAGTATCTAAAAAGCTTTATCCCCAGTCTGAACTTTGAAAGGCTGTAACATTATGACCTTGTTTGCATCTCCACATTTTGAGCAACACCACAGTTCTAGTTCTCCAACGGAGGACTCAGTGAAGACTTCTATAGGGGAGGTACGCAGGCCTCATTCCCAACGAGAACATGCAGTACTAACGCTTGATTATGTCTATAGGAGAAACAAAGTCTCCACTTCCAGGGAACGAAGTAAAGCCCAATTATATATGTCCCTGCAGGCTACACAGTAAAGCCAGTCTGTTGTGTATATGTTACTCATTTTATTATTACGCATTCTATTTTTCTATCATTTCTTTATTTTCTTTCTTTCTGCATTGTTGGGAAGGGCCCATAAGTAAGGATTTCAAATCAAATCAAATCAAATCAAATCAAATTTATTTATATAGCCCTTCGTACATCAGCTGATATCTCAAAGTGCTGCACAGTTAGTCTACACCTGTTGTTTGCAAAGCATGTGACAAATACAATATCATTTGATTTGTCTCTACCCATGGGTACACAGTAATACCTGAGCTCTTCCCACATTAGTAATACTGCAGTGTCTCTCTTACTGGCTCTGATAGGGGATACAGTCCAGTAGAGTTCATTATGTGGCTGAGCTGCCAGTTGTGGTTTCAGAAGTGGGGATGAGCCTCTCTCTCTTCCTCGCCCTCTCTCATCCCCTGACAGGCATATATATTTGTTGTTTATTTAACCTTTACTTAACTAGGCAAATCAGCTAAGAACAAATTCTTATTTACAATGACGGCCTACACCGGCCAAACCCAGACAACGCTGGGACAATTGTGCGCCGCCCTATGGGAATCCCAATCACGGCCGGTTGTGATACAGCCTGGATTCAAACCAGGGTGTCTGTAGTGATGCCTCTAGCACTGAGATGCAGTGCCTTCGACTGCTGCACCACTCGGGAGAACCAGTGCTTGATGAAATCCCAGTCAGACTAGTATGCGGTGAAGGAATTGCGTGTTAAACAGCCGGATGCCGATGCATCAGATTAATTTGGATCATTTTGGATAACACTCCTCGTTCTGACACGCTGCTGGGTATATGTGGACAAGCTGTGACAAGGCAACAGGTAGACAAAAACAACACGCACACACACACACACACACATCCACATACACCACAAACACACACGTGTGTGTTGACAGAAGGTCTGAATAATAGAGGTTTCACCTCAGACATGTCTGTGCATCATACATCATTCAGACGGCATCCCAGGCCCACTGTGCTATTAGCAGTCTGTACGGCATCCATGCCAGGCTCCAGGTTAAGACAGAGTAAATTCCTTCAGGCCTCCTAATGCTCAATAATCTCATCTCCTTCCCCATACCCCAAACCACGCTTTCCAGCGACTCAGCAATCTCCTTCTGACCATGTGTGGCCCATCTGCCATCGCCTGGACTCTATCCTCAAAACAATTTGGTATCCCCATATTCTCTGGGAGTGAGGGGGACCGTAGCCGATGCTATGCGGTGTAGGACTGAACTGATTGGAGTTCAGCTTCTGTATGTGTGTGGCTGGCTGTTCTGTCCCAGGAGCTCTGGGTACGCCCACGCTATACAATACTGGGCCACGTCATCGCCATGGTGACGGATCGGCACAGACAGCATGTGGAGAGTATTCTGGGAAGATTGCCCCTCTCTTCCTGATGTGAGATGGAAGGAGCTTACTTCATGTGTGTTGTTGCTCTGCTGGGATTCCCACTCACTGGCTGCCTGACGAGCTGTCAGTACACACACACACACGTACACACGTACACACGTACACACGTACACACGTACACACACACAAACTTACACAATACAGTGTAAAGAAAACAAAGGAAGAAAGAATTTTCTTTACAAAGGCTTAGAATAAAAACCCATGGACAGGAACTTTAATTAGTACATGCTGGGCTCTCCAACGGCTGTCCTCAGACACATGACTTTTGACTCCTACACATTGCCTCAGTAGCTTCTGTCTCACCCTACCTCACTCACTCTCAATAAACACATGCTACTCTACCTCCCTATGCAGAAACAGAGGTAGAACATTAACTGTGAATCAATCACTCATCCTACCCAAGACACCATCTGGCAGTACAGTAGACGCAGCCCACTGTCTCTCATTACCTCTCCTCAATGACAACGAATACAGTAGCCATAGAGATCTTATTTAATTATACTTTTTATAATTTTGTATTCTAATTCCTAATTCTATGACAGTAGCTCTCCATCAGCTCCAGAGCACAAACTAGTAATGTCTTTTTTGAATCATCTAGACATTGAATTACATAGATTTGATCTTGGAAATATGCCCTGTGGTTCAATGTCAATATAATTAGCACAAGAAGACAGCTTTAGCTCCACTTACAATACAGGCAGATTGAGGGTGTATTTTGGGTAGTCAGTCTAATAGTATTGTGAGAATAGGTGTTTGATTCTGGACAACAACAAAAAAAATTCATCCAAAACTTAGTCGATAGGTAAAAAATTGCCTTTTCTCACTCCTAGCTAGGCTCTAGTTAGCCTGGGCATAAATTGGCATCACCAACCACTCCCCCGTGAAGACAATGCTGGATGCTGGAAGGAGATGAGCAGGGAACCGAGGATCTGGCATCCCACAGTGGTAAATTCCCCCGAATCAATTTCCCAGCAGAGTTGGTATGTGTGGCTGAGCTGAGCTGAGAGTGCCTATTACTGCAGGACAGGGAATCTATCCAGGACCCTGCCCTGGGTGTGCAGAAATCTTGTTCAAACCACTTTCACGCCCAGGGATGGGCCTAGAGGCTAAATTAGTTACATAAAGATGGTGGTGAGACCAAACACAGTGGGATGCTGCCAAAGCAGTGCTGCTGGGTCCTTATGTCAAGAGCAAGGAGGCCATGACAGACAACACGGGTCAGGGGTTGTAGAGACACTCATGTATAGGCTTCTGCTACAATGTAGGGCACAAGATTTAGAGTCCATAAACTTCTATCAAATTCTATCTCCTCATCTGAGGACCAAGAGGTGCTTGGGAAAGTAACTCCTTGTATAACTGAGCATAAAGGCATTAGATTTACCTTTACCCATTTTCTTTACGATCATCCAACACCGACACCTTAAGAACTTGATCCCCCAACACACCAATTCCTGGGGATTATTATTTATTATTATTATCAGATTATTGTCATGAATCTTGCCCTGGAGGCAGCTCTGCTGCACAGCCACAAAGTCATAAAAACTTTTAATCTAACCCTAAGCCTAACCTTAACCACACTACGAACTCTAATATCTAACGCTAACCTTAACCACACTGCTAAGTCTAATATCTAACGCTAACCTTAACCACACTGCTAAGTCTAATATCTAACGCTAACCTTAACCACACTGCTAAGTCTAATATCTAACGCTAACCTTAACCACACTGCTAAGTCTAATATCTAACGCTAACCTTAACCACACTGCTAAGTCTAATATCTAACGCTAACCTTAACCACACTGCTAAGTCTAATATCGGACGCTAACCTTAACCACACTGCTAAGTCTAATATCTAACGCTAACCTTAACCACACTGCTAACTCTAATATCTAACGCTAACCTTAACCACACTGCTAAGTCTAATATCTAACGCTAACCTTAACCACACTACGAACTCTAATATCTAACGCTAACCTTAACCACACTGCTAAGTCTAATATCTAACGCTAACCTTAACCACACTGCTAAGTCTAATATCTAACGCTAACCTTAACCACACTGCTAAGTCTAATATCTAACGCTAACCTTAACCACACTACTAACTCTAATATCTAACGCTAACCTTAACCACACTACTAACTCTAATATCTAACGCTAACCTTAACCACACTGCTATGTCTAATATCTGACGCTAACCTTAACCACACTGCTAAGTCTAATATCTAACGCTAACCTTAACCACACTACTAACTCTAATATCTAACGCTAACCTTAACCACACTGCTAACTCTAATATTTAACGCTAACCTTAACCACACTGCTAACTCTAATATCTGACGCTAACCTGAACCACACTGCTAAGTCTAATATCTAACGCTAACCTTAACCACACTACTAACTCTAATATCTAACGCTAACCTTAACCACACTACTAACTATAATATCTAACGCTAACCTTAACCACACTACTAACTCTAATATCTAACGCTAACCTGAACCACACTGCTAAGTCTAATATCTAACGCTAACCTTAACCACACTACTAACTCTAATATCTAACGCTAACCTTAACCACACTACTAACTCTAATATCTAACGCTAATCTTAACCACACTACTAACTCTAATATCTGACGCTAACGAGAACCACACTGCTAAGTCTAATATCTAACGCTAACCTTAACCACACTACTAACTCTAATATCTAACGCTAACCTTAACCACACTGCTAAGTCTAATATCTAACGCTAACCTTAACCACACTGCTAAGTCTAATATCTAACGCTAACCTTAACCACACTGCTAAGTCTAATATCTAACGCTAACCTTAACCACACTGCTAAGTCTAATATCTAACGCTAACCTTAACCACACTGCTAAGTCTAATATCTAACGCTAACCTTAACCACACTGCTAAGTCTAATATCTAACGCTAACCTTAACCACACTACTAACTCTAATATCTAACGCTAACCTTAACCACACTGCTAAGTCTAATATCTAACGCTAACCTTAACCACACTACTAACTCTAATATCTAACGCTAACCTTAACCACACTACTAACTCTAATATTTAACGCTAACCTTAACCACACTACTAACTCTAATATCTGACGCTAACCTGAACCACACTGCTAAGTCTAATATCTAACGCTAACCTTAACCACACTGCTAATGATCTCTTCATCCAGTCTTCATTGGGTTTTTCTTTAGAAAGGTCTTGTTGGAGACACAACGGAGGGTCTAGTCAGGTGCATTACAAAACGTACACCGTCGTTTATGAGCTCTGGAACCAAGTCAACTGCACTCTGATTAGCCCGGTCATGCTTGTACACTGGCATCTTGTACAGTATTGTGGACGGGCTTTTTTTTAGGTATAATTCTGTCTGCCTATGCAAAGAGAGTTCATTGATGTGATGTGTTTTGCTGTGCATGATGGGTTAATATGAAACACTGTTTGCCCACAGTACATCTGATGATGTGTCACTTAATGTTGCCCACGCTATTTTTTTTATAGCTCATCTCCCTTCGTCCTCTGCATAAGAGAAACCTCACCAATCCCACAGACTTTCTCTCATCCTCAATTTCTCACCCGTTGTCTTTCTCTCTCTCACACACACACACTATTAATTCAGCGCTAACAAGCAAACGGAGGGGTTGTCTGTCACGATGCAACAGTTCCTCTCACACCTCTCATCTTTCTCCTTTATCGGCTTCTTCCCTTGCTAAACACCTGAATTGCTGCCCCTGACGACATTGTTCATGCTGATATTCCACAGGCAGACCGACCGCGGTGCCACTGAAATTACCCCAAGATGCTGTGTGGGGTTGAGAAGCGAGGCAGATCTTTCCAGAATCAGAAGGTGCATCTCTGACCTTGCCTTGTATTAGAGTCTTTGTCATATGTTTGCATCAAAGCACTTCCAAATCCATCTTCGGGACTCTGCCCCCCTTCCCCTAGCTACTACCCTTCCCTTAACCAGAGACTAGAGCCAGACAAGCTCTCACACAAGCTCTCTGGATCAGGGAAGTAATTTGGATGCTATTGCCACTGCAGCTTCCAGTTCATATCTCACCCTCCATTCACCTGTCTGTATAATAACACACACACACATTTGATCACTGCCTCAGATAAAATATATATATTTTTTAAAGATACGTCAGTGGTCAGATATCAGAGGAAGATGAGAGAGGATAAAAACCTCCATTTTCCCATGCCTGCATGCTGTGTGCTGTGTGAGTATGTTTATGGTGTGTGCCTGTCTTTATGTGTTTTGAATTGAATGTTTGTTTTTCACCCACATTCGTAAACATACTGTATTAACAAATGAATACAGTAATTTAGGGAATGTTTGTATCTCTGTGTCTATGTCAGTGTCTGAAAACACACAGCGTTTGTGGTTTAATCCATATCCCAGCAACATTCTCTTCTGAAAAAATACACAAATATCCTAATTCATTTCTAGACCCTTTTTTCCTTAACCCCACTCCCAGACATGTAAACTGTGTGTGTGTGTGTGTGTGTGTGTGTGTGTGTGTGTGTGTGTGTGTGTGTGTGTGTGTGTGTGTGTGTGTGTGTGTGTGTGTGTGTGTGTGTGTGTGTGTGTGTGTGTGTGTGTGTGTGTGTGTGTGTGTGTGTGTGTGTGTGTGTGTGTTTCCTAATCTTCCTGTAATCTTCTGAGAAGTGGAGATAACAGGTCCCGAATGTCCTGTTCAACCATTTACACACACATGCACACATACACAAATACAAACATACGAACACACACACACATAAACATACACGCACATCGACCCTTGTCCATAATCTATTAGATTTAGCCTCACAGATGTTTATCTCTGTTTGTTGTGATGACCTCTTCCCACAGTAAACTGACAGTGGTTGACTCAAGCAAAGAAACAAACCCAAAAGATATGTAATGTAGCTAGAGTACAGTAGTATGTACTTAAACACCGAAGTGATATCATTGCCCTAATTAACAGAAGTTTACATACACTTAGGTTGGAATCATTAAAACTAATTTTTCAACCACTCCACAAATTTCTTGTTCACAAACTATAGTTTTGGCAAGTCGGTTAGGACATCTACTTTCTGCATGACACAAGTCATTTTTCCAGCAATTGTTTACAGACAGATTATTTCACTTATAATTCATTGTATCACAATTCCAGTGGGTCAGAATTTTGGAACAGCTTGGAAAATTGGATGTATTTGGTCACAGGTGCACCTCAGCCACGCTCAAGGTACTAAATGATATCATAACCGCCATCGATAAAAGATAGTACTGTGCAGCCATCTTCATCGACCTGGCCAAGGCTTTCAACTCTGTCAATCACCATATTCTTATCGGCAGACTCGATAGCCATGGTTTCTCAAATGACTGCCTCGCCTGGTTCACCAACTACTTCGCAGACAGAGTTCAGTGTGTCAAATCGGAGGGTCTGCTGTCCGGACCTCTGGCAGTCTCTATGGGGTACCATAGGGTTCAATTCTCGGGCCGACTCTTTTCTCTGTATATATCAATGATGTCGCTCTTGTTGCGGGTGATTCCCTGATCCACCTCTAAGCAGACGACACCATTCTGTATACATCTGGCCCTTCTTAGGACACTGTGTTAACTAACCTGCAAACGAACTTCAGTAACATACAACACTCCTTCCTTATCTTCCAACTGCTGTTAAACTCTAGTAAAACCAAATGCATGCTTTTCAACCATTCGTTGCCCGCACCAGCCCGCCCGACTAGCATCACTACTCTGGACGGTTCTGACCTAGAATATGTGGACAACTACATCGCTATCTCTCAAGTGCAGTACAATCACTCTGTCACCCCCCTGCTGTATGTGTGTGAGGAGCATACATACACCCCCCCCCCCCACACACACACACACACACTCACATACTGTAGGCATACCAGCATGCACAAATCCACCCTCACCTCTTTCATACTCATGTGCAAAATAACTAATTAACCTTACAAATGCATCAATATAATGGATAAATACAGAAATCACACTCTCTACCTTCTTTCTCTCTCTCACCAACCATCTCCATATCTCTCTCTCTCCACTCTCTCACACCCTCAATTTCTCCCCTCTCTCTTTCTCCCTCCCCTCTCTCTCTCTGCTGAGGGAGCTCATAGTAAATAAAACAGGGCTGGTTTGCAGGGCCTGAGGCGGTAAAGACTGCTGGCTGTGGATGAGCAGTTGGGCCACGTCTGCCACATACAGTAGTGAGAGGGCACAGAGGCAGGTGGATCTAAGTACCTACTATTTGGTGCCCGACTGATTGGTCCCAGAAACCGATGGGTTGGGCCAGGGCCAGAACACAAGTTGGTAAAGTGACTATTTGAAAATGTGTAATTTGGCGTTGATACTCTGATTTGTTAGAGACAATCAACTTTGTTTTGTAAAACGCCCCTTGTGCCCCTTGTCAACACAAATGACTTAAATGATGAAGTCTCAGGCTAAAGTATGTAACGAACGCCAGAAGAAGAAGTTAGTGTGGGCTATCAGGATAGGGAGAGAGAAGTGAGAGAGTGAGAGAGATAGAGAGCTAGGGGAGAAGGAGAGAGCTAGGAGAGAGGGATGGATGGAGAGAGAGTGAGAGCATGAAGTATGTAACGAACGACAGAGGAAGAAGTTAGTGTGGGCTATCAGGATAGGGAGAGAGAAGCGAGAGAGTGAGAGAGATAGAGAGCTAGGGGAGAAGGAGAGAGCTAGAAGAGAGGGTTGGATGTAGAGAGAGTGAGAGCATGAGGTTCAAGAAACTCCCCAAATATCCACCGAAGATAAACGATGAACAACTCAGTCTATAGTAGTCTATTAAATGCCGGGCAGTTGCTTTTCTCCCCATCTGTAATGAAATCTCACTGAATTTGTATTCAGGAAGTCTTCTGTTCTGCTTCCTTGCTTCTGGTATCTGCTTTGGGGACTGGGATCTTTGATCTCTATTTTGAATCTCTCAGATTCTATTTGCCTCTGAAGAGACAAGGATAGAACGTTGTAGTCAAAATATCTATCGGACTAATCTCCAACATGTTTGTATTCATTCTTTGTGCATGCATTGTATCTTTCTCTGCATCTATTTTTAGCTGTGCTGCTGTTTTTGAGTACAGTGCAGCCAGCAGAGAGATGTGACTGAGGCAGTATGTCACTAAAGCAGAATGCCAATGAGTAGGGAGAACCCCACATAGCAACACTGGAGTACACTGAAACCTAATACAAACACGCTACTGTCTTATGTGACTTCATGTCACATGCATGTTATTCTGTTTCATGGGAATAATGTTTGATGGTGAGGTCTCAGTGTGGGGGGATCGGCTTCCTTTTTCAATTGAGCTGCTCCAGTTTGTATGGTTGGGGAGTCTATCCCTGCACATTTACTTCTGGAGCAGGGCCCAAGAGACAAGAACCCATGACAGAGTTTATGCAATCCCCTAATGGGAGGCGAACTCCCTCCACCCCCCAACCCCGCTCTGTAGTGACATCACCAATGAATCTCAGCACTCTATCGTCCAAACCAGGTTATTTTGGTCTTAATTCCCTTATTATGTGACACAAATCAATTATGAATGAAAAACGCTCCAAAGATGCAGAGGCGCTTTCATGTGCCAAGCAGTACAGTCTGTTTGAAACCTAAAGAGAGGTTTCTTCTCATCCATCCTCGCTCCCTCCGCTCCCTCCTTCCGTGGGGCGCTCTCTATCACACTGCAGTGGGGATCTGATTACGGGCACAGGCAAGGTGAGCTCCACAGGGGTTGGCTGGCAGGTGGGCAGACATGCATCCCATCTCACATTGGCTGCACGCTAGAGTAACACCATTCGCACATTAACAAACTGACAGCACAGTACAGTAATAGAATAGCATTTTTGGCACACTGTGTGCGTGGGACTGTACAACATCCATCTACCACTGGGTAGTAAAGACACAATGACAATGTCACTGCACATGGGCTGCCAGGTGTAAGCATGGGGTAGGAAACCCTGATCACAGAGAGCCAAATAATCTACAGTCTTTCTTTCCAGCCAAGCTAAAAACAGCCTATTCAGCTTATCAACTAATGATGGTATTCAAATACTGTAAAGACCACGGTTACAATGGGTATCTCAGGGGTTTTACTGTTGTACTGCATAGATTCTGCATTCGATCACACAATTTCTGCACAGCATCATAGAGAGAAGGACGCTAGCCTCCACTGGTCATTTAATACTAAAATCCCTCTCTGACTCCACTTTAAACACAACAGAGCCACCCTCTTCTCTGGCTACCAGGGATGAGCATTTGCCTTTTTTTTACAGTAACTTTTTTTTATTGGAGTACTGAAATAAAAAAACAAGAAGCTATTTCTTCTTTTTCATGCCTGCACTGGAAAAAAACATGTGCCCATTTATCTACAAAACCAGTCAAAAGTTTGGACACATCTGCTCATTCAAGGGTTTTTCTTTATTTTTTGCTATTTTCTACATTGTAGAATAAAAACTATGAAAACTATGAAATTACACATATCAAATCATGTAGTAATCACAAAAAAAAAACATTTTTCAAAGTAGCCACCCTTTGTCTTGAAGACAGCTTTGCACACCTCATGGAATTCTCTCAACCTGCTTCAACTGAAATATTTTCCCAGCAGTCTTGAAGGAGTTCCCACATATGCTGAGCACTTGTTGGCTGCTTTTCCTTCACTCTGCGGTCCAACCTGTTCCAAACAATCTCAATTGGGTTGAGGTTGGGTGATTGTGGAGGCCAGGTCATCTGATGCAGCACTCTCCTTCTTGGTCAAATAGCCCTTACACAGCCTGGAGGTGTGTTGGGTCATTGTCCTGTTTAAAAACAAATGATAGTCCCACTAAGCGCAAACCAGATGGGATGGCGTATCGCTGCAGAATGCTGATTAAGTGTGCCTTGAATTCTAAATAAATCACAGTGTCACCAGCAGAGCACCCCCACACCATCACACCTCCTCCTCCATGCTTCACGGTGGGAACCACACATGCAGAGATCTTCCATTCACCTACTCTGCGTTTCACAAAGGCACAGTGGTTAGATCCAAAAATCAAAAATTTGGAACCATCAGACCAAAGGACAGATTTCCACTGATTGTTTTTCTTGGCCCAAGCAAGTCTCTTCTTATTATTGGTGTCCTTTTAGTAGTGGTTTCTTTGCAGTAATATAACCATGAAGGCCTGATTCTCGCAGTCTCCTTTGAACAGTTGATGTTGAGATGTGTCCTTTTACTTGAACTCTATGAAGCATTTATTTGGACTGCAATTGCTGAGGTTGGTAACTCTAATGAACGTATCCTCTGCAGCAAAGGTAACTCTGGGTCTTCTTTTCCTGTGGTGGTCCTCATGAGAGCCAGTTTCATCATAGCGCTTGATGGTTTTTGTGACTGCATTCGAAGAAACGTTCAAAGTTCTCGAAATATTCAGGATTGAATGACCTTCATGTCTTAAACTAATGAAGGAATGTTGTTTCTCTTTGCTCATTTTAGCTCTACTTGCCATAATATGGACTTGGTATGCAGAAGGGCTTCTGTATACCAACCCTACCTTTTCACAACACAACTTATTGGCTCAACTACATTAAGAAGGAAATAAATTCCACTATTTAACCTTTAACAATGTACACCTGTTAATTGAAATGCATTCCAGGTGACTACCTCATGAAGCTGGTTGAGATAATGCCAAGAGTGTGCAATGCTGTCATCAAGGCAAAGGGTGGCTACTTCTTTTTGGTTACTACATGACTCCACATGTGTTATTTCATAGTTTTGATATCTTTACTATTATTCTACAATGTAGAAAATAGCAAAAATAAAGAAAAATCCTCGAATGAGCAGATGTGTCCAAACTTTTGACTGGTACTTTTGACTGGTACAGTACATACCAACAGTGAGCAACAATGCCTAGTTTATTATAACCATCACAGATCCTAATGGCTAAATCACCCCATATACTGTAAATTCAGTCAATACAAAAATATGTGCCATTTAAGATTCTTAAATGAAAACCTAATATGAACTGGTTACATTATATTATGGAATACAATCTTCTAAATGGCAGTAACCTCAGTAGTGGCACTTGCTTGAAGAAGATTATGGCTGGGCTGTGGCATAGCCTTGTTTTGTTAGTTCTGTTGAAAAGATGGTCTTACAAAGCAAAATCTGTCTTCTTTTTGATATACAGACATTCAATTTAGTTATTCTTCCTGCTCTTGATTCTGATGAAAATATGCTGCTTGTCTTTATCAAACAAATGTTTTTGTATATTTTCTGTGTGAAACCTTTATATTTTCAGCAAAATAGCCTAAACAGAAATTAGACAGGATGCAATTATTCCAAAACTGCGGCTCCTTGTTGGAACACATTTTTCCCAACTTTAGTCAACCAGTCCATTTTGAATTAAGGATACAACTGTCGTCATTTGGCAAGGAATGTAGCTTGTGTATCCCATCAGTTAGATACATTTTATAGGCATTCAGTTACATAGGCCTAGGTGTGCGCAATCAGCACTAATGTGTAGAGGGAATGGTCGGAAGGCAATTGAATAAGTGAGACAAAGAGGGGGAAAGAGAATTTAGGGAGAAAACTGCTTGATGCTTGGCTTTCATTATTTTCTGTTGTGCCCCGCAAATGCACATTTACAAATGGAACGCTAGAGTCAAAGCAAATGAATGTTGTCATTAAGACAACATTTTGACCAAATAGTTTTACAGTATTTTTATCTCTGGTTCAAGATTGAGTCTTGACGTTGTTTCCAGTCCCCGATTACTCATGCCCATCCCTACCGGCTACACTGTAGCCACCAGCTGGCCAGAGCCCCTGTTTGAATACAAGCTTCTGTAGCCCAGAGAACACTGGTGTGACTGATAGTGTAGCAACAGAAGGGGTAGATAGGGATTGGTGAAGGCCAGGCCCCGAGACAGCCACACAGCACTGGTAATCAGTGACATACACACTCCAGGGTCACATGTAGCAGCTGCAGCCAACCAGTAGGGTCTTCCCATGATGCTAGTGTTGTAACAGAATACTGACTCATTGGAAGTGAGGAACAACACAGTAATTGATGCCCATTGAAATAGCTACCAGTATATCTGTCTCAAAATAACAGTAGATGAATAACAATAACAACAACAACAATAATAAAAACAATAATAGTGGAACTTACCTGCAGGGTAGAAAGAACGCAGGGCAGAGAGTGGATGAATACAAGACCGAAAAGAGAGAGAAAAACAGGAGGAGAATTTAGAATGATTAACCTTGCACAGTGGCAACACAGTTAATATATGCATAATGCATAATGTCAGTGAGTTAATTGTATTCAAACAAATACTTATAATGAGTCACTTATAATGATTCACTTATAATGATTCCCTGTTGTATTTACATATAGCACTCTGGAGGATTCCCAGAATTAGAAGGAATAAGCAGAATATTCGGAATCCTCCAACCAGGGTTTCTGGAAAACCAAGGAATTTATTGAAAGTTCACAGAATTTTGCAACCCTACTTGTATTTACATAGACAGGAAGAAAGGGTACATCAAGTTGTACAAATACATTCATATATTGTAAATAATAGAATTATATTTGTTATTAAAGACCCATAATACATGCCTTTGTGATTTATTATTGAAAGTTTGGTTTATTGAGGAAGTCTACATTCAGAAAACTGTTAAAACGCTAAACAATAGTGCGGTAGAATAGCATATATGGAGGAAACAATTACATTACTCATGTCTAGGGGTTGAACCTCATTATGTGGAGCAAATGCATCATGGTCCATCATTTTTTTCCATTATGATCACAGACACAATGGATCATTGAGTAGAATCACAGACATAATGGATCATTGAGTAGAATTCATCCGCAGGATCAGCACATTGTGACAACGTCTGAACAAACAGGAAGATGCTTAGAAGAAATAATGGGCCAAAGTCCCAACTAACTTCATGTACTGCAACAGAACCTGCCAAGAGGTTCTGTATTACTCAATAAACATGCACGAGCACGCAGACACACACATACAAACACTCACTCACACACACACACCCACATCACACACACAGACAATCTTCACGGAGGACACTGTCATGTTCTAAGTGGAGTGTTAGAATGGAAGAGAAGCAGACAGTAAAGAACAAGGCTATTTTCAAGGACAAAGAACTACTAACAACACACACATTGTGTGTCCATAATCCCCTATTTAACCAATCCATATAGACACTGGTGGAAGGAGCTGTGAACACTAAGCAATACAATAACATACAATAAAATACTTTATTCTCTCTCATTTTATGGTTGGCAGAGGGGGAAAAATGTATTGAACGCTAATGGAGTACCAATAACACATTCCCAGCAGGGCACTCCTTTACCAAGGTAACCCTTGCCCTTGACCGAGCCCCGCTCCAGCATCAGACCATAATATCCCTCTCTAGACCCAATACAAGGATAGACAGGGAATATTGGGCTTAGCCGTGGTCTAATAGAAACATCAAACCTCAGAGACAAACACACACATTAACAACATCTGTGTCCCTGTGGAGCATCAGCAGGGAGGCACGTGGTACGTTGTGAACAGGAAGCAGTATGGAGTGAGGATTAAACCTGCATTGCGATGTAAGTTACCATGGCGAGCCAATAAAAAGGAAAGAAAATGTTCACTGCTGCTCTACTGCTCAGACAAATCTGACAATCACATATCCCCACATCTGGGAAATAAAGAAGACTGATCATTTAGCTCAGAACAAACATACATCTATCAACCCCTCCGAAACACACACACACACACACACACACACACACACACACACACACACACACACACACACACACACACACACACACACACACACACACACACACACACACACACACACACACACACACACACACACACACACACACACACACACACACACAAGAAAACACTCACTACAGAGTGAAAAACTTTGGGGAGGAGAGCCTGGGAGAGAAATAGAAAGCTGTGGAGAGCTCAGTAGCAGGCACCCAGGCATGCCATACAGTACAGTAGAAGTTTTCATCAGTGTGTTTGTAGATGCATTCTGGGGATGTAATACCCAGTATAGCAAACAGTAGGATCTAATGGCGGAGTGCAGCACTGCCCTTTTATGTGTTAATTCCTATGATTTATTATGTACTTTATTCCTCTTCACATCTAGGACTTTGGAATGATACCTGTCTTTGTCATGATCCATTCTGTTATATTAGCATTTTGGCCAGATCTCCCTTGTAAAATAGGTTTCTGACCTCAATGGGACTTAATTTGTCACAGATCAGGACACATGTGGTTGATCACAGAAGTTCAGAGGGATGCAGTTCTACACCTACACTGACACTTCATAATATCAAAGAACAGGACAATGTATTGATTTGATTGGTTTTCTAAACCCAGGTATATGTACTGTATGTATGTTATACGCAATATACATGTACTGTACGTATGAGAACGTGAATAAAAATACATTCGTGCCATATAGTATTTCTAAATGTGGCGATTGATTGTCCAACTGTCGCTTCAAGTATAATATGTCCATTTTACAGGTGGGTTGTGGCTAATAGAACATCAGCATATTCCCATCTTCACAAGATGGCAGTTAATAGCAGTCTGGTTGGTCAAGATGGATGGTTGTAATTCCCGCTGGGAGGCGAACACTGTGATTGACGTGTGTCTGTCTCCTCAGCGGGACAGTGACAATTACAGCATTCATATACTCTCTGATTACTTTTTAATCTGGCTCTAATCGTCCAACGTAATTGTGACGGCATGGGAACCAGTGTGATTGCAATTTGCACTGCTGCAGTTGGAATGTTTTAATGATGATGAAAGCTGGCCTGGTTTCGTACTGTGCTCGCTCCGTTTCTATATTTTACGCCCTCAAGCTTCTATTTCTGCGTGGATGCCGCAATCCTTTGAAATCCCTCACAGAGGAGGATGAGATGGCGTCATTGGTGCGCACGAGTGGGGAGCCTATCCTGTTTCCGTTTAGAGATAGATAACTCCCTGTGTGTGCCCTGTGATGTGAGAAGAATACCACACAGACACACGCACGCACGCACGCACGCACGCACGCACGCACACACACACACACACACACACACACACACACACACACACACACACACACACACACACACACACACACACACACACACACACACACACACACACACACACACACACACACACACACACACACACACACACACACACACAGCTGCCAGCACAGGAGTGTCTGTCCCATTTGATCAGATTAGCAGGGGAATGTTTCCGTTATCATGTCCACCAAGATGACTGGACTGGGGATCTTGTATCTTAAACCAGATTCCGGATAACAGCTTTGATGTTAGGCACCAGGCCTATGGATTGTTGGCAGGGGGACACATTCTTTAGATGTACTGTGTCTGTGTGAATCTTCCCAGTCATGAGCTTTGACTCACTGTGGTAAAGTGAGTGTAACAATTTGGAGAGGTATTAGTGTGGAGGTCCTGGGATGTGGTTCCAGTGAGATCTCTCAGGGCTGCTGTAATTGGCCAAGGCACTAATTCCTCTCACAGGGGATGGCTCTGCCCTGTGATAAATAACAGTAGCCCTGAACGCGCGCACACGCGCATACACACACACACACACACACACACACACACACACACACACACACACACACACACACACACACACACACACACACACACACACACACACACACACACACACACACACACACACACACACACACACACACACACACACAGGTGCTCTATCAAACACACAAGGTCAGTCACTCTGCTGCCATCACCGAGGACGGCGCCTGTGTGTCTGTGTGTGTCCGTATCCGTGTCTGTACCAGTTTGTGAGCGCTTGGGCTAGTGTGCGCCCCAGTGTGCCAGGGTGTATTGTGTGAGTGTGTTTAAGCAAGGGAGTACCTCTCTCTCAGCATAATATACTATAAACAGTGTGTTTATATAAGTGAGTTTGCTCTCCCTCTCTTTCTCTCTACCCAGGTCTTCCAGAACACTACATGGATCAGTGGCTCTGAGATAATGCAGCCTGAGGTAAGCAGGATCGGCCCTGGCTCCCTAAATCCCAAACACACCGGGGTCACACGCAAGTCCACAGCGTGCCGGTAAATACACCTCTGCTCATTTAAGCCCTGTCCCTGAGGACAGTGGACCACCGTGCTAAAGCCCTATAAATGCCCTCAGCACTATTTTAACTTGTGATAGTGCATCAGTCCTCATGGGTATGTGTGTTCGCGTGACAGTATATAAGACTGTTTAATATTCCCATATCTCTCAGTAAGGTCCCTTCATGTGTGTGCTGACTTTGGTGGAGCAAGGGTAATGTATGTTCAGGGTAGTGTTTGTGTGTGGTGTGTGTGCGTTAGGGCTGGGTGGTATAACGCATTTTATGATATACCGGTATTGATGCAGGGACCGGTTTGGGTTTTTACTTTACCTTCTATACCGGTATTTGAATGTTTGGTTTGTTAAATGTGATACGCCACGTGTAATGTCCATTTTTATAGTTTACTTCGTTACTTGAGTCATCTCTCTCTGCTCTTTCTCTCTGTGACACTTTCCACGCCCCCTGTCAGTCAAGGAGCGCATTTGATGTTCCTCAACCACGAGACACTTGTGGTCAGTCTGCGTGGTCAATGTTGATGACAACAATGCTATTTTCACTTTGCTTCTTAATATATATCCACTGGTGTTCTATGTTTGTTTGTGTTTCTGACATCAGCAGACGGCTAGTTTGTCTTTTCTTAGCAAGTTGCCCTAATTGTTAGCTAGCTAATAAATGTACCGAGTAAGAGCAAACGTAGCTAGCTAATACAGCCTGATAATACCAGTGATGGTGTAGACCTAAATCAGCATGTTGTTTGTGCAACAGTATCTTCTAAATCAAAAAGGAATATGTTAGCTACATGAAGTAGCTAAGAGAAAACATGCAATGTAGCCAAAATGTATAGGTACCCCAAGGAAACATGTATCAACACTTTAGTTCCTATCCTGTCACAAAATCTCCTGCCTGGCATTTTAATTCGTTCTCATCTCAAACAATGCTGTATTCAATGTGCCCACTATTATATTCTAACTATAGCATTAGAATAGTCTTTCTATTTCCATGATTCCAACAGTTTTGCTCTAATTCGCAAGTCAAATCGCAATTGCAACATTTGGTTAGAAATAAGTCCTAGATTATTTGCCCATATCGTGCAGCCCTACGTTGTTACGTCCTGACCTTAGTTCCTTAGTTCCTTTTGTATGTTTCTCTCCCGTCTATTCGGGGCCCGCTACAAGGGTCCCCAGTCCGAGGTCGGCGGCGAAGGTTGCCTCTCCTAAGGCGCCACCTAAGTGGGCCGAGACTAAGGTGGAGTGGATCCACGTCCCACACCAAAGCCGCCACCGCGGACAAATGCCCACTAACACACCCTTCGCTATGGGGTTAGGTTATGCGGCAGGAGTCCGCACCTTTGGGGGTGGTGACTGTCATGTCCTGACCTTAGTTCCTTTTGTATGTTTCTATTTTAGGTTGGTCAGGGCATGAGTTGGGGTGGGCATTTTATATTTTGTTCTTGTGTTTATATTTCTATGTGTTTGGCCTGGTATGGTTCCCAATCAGAGGCAGCTGTCAATCGTTGTCTCTGATTGAGAACCATACTTAGGTAGCCTGTTTCCCCACTCTTGTTTGTGGGTGGTTATTTTCCGTTTCAGTGTTTTCACCATACGGGACAGTTTCGGTTTTTCTTTATTCGCTTGTTCGTTGGTTTTTGTGAAATAAATATGATGAACACTTACCATGCTGCATATTGGTCCGATATTTCCTACTCCTCCTCAGAAGAGGAAGACGACAACCGTTACAGAACCACCCACCCCAACCGGACCCGAAGCAGCGTGGTAACCAGGAGCGGAGGGTTCTGGACTCCTGGACATGGAAGGAGATTTTGGATGGTAAGAGACCCTGGGCACAGGCTGGAGAATATCGCCGCCCCAGAAGAGCTGGAGGCAGCCAAAGCCGAGCGGCGGCATAATGAGGAGTTAGCACGGCAGCGCAACAGGGACGAGAGGCAGCCCCAAAAAGTTATTGGGAGGGGGCACACGGGGAGTGTGGCTAAGTCAGGTAGGAGACCTGAGCCAACTCCCCATGCTTACCGTGGAGAGAGGTGGACAGGGCAGGCAGAGTGTTATGCGGTGAGGCGCATGGTGTCCAGAGAGCGTAGGCATAGCCCAGTGCACTACATCGCAGCTCCTCGTATTGGCTGGGCTAGAGTGGGTATCGAGCCAGGAGCAATGAAGCCGGCTCAGTGCATCTGGTCTCCAGTGCGTCTCCTCGGCCCAGGTTATATGGCACCAGCCCTACGCACAGTGTCCCCGGTTCGCCAGCACAGCCCAGTGCGGTCTGTTCCACTCCGCCGCACTTGCCGGGCTACGGGGAGTATCCAGCTAGGACAGGTTGTGCAGGTTCGGTGCTCGAGATCTCTAGTGTGACTCCACAGTCCGGTCCATCCGGTACCTCCTCCACGCACCAGGCCTCCGGTGGCAGCCCCACACACCAGGCTGTCTCTCCGTCTCCTCCTTCCATGTGCTCCCTCCTGTCCAGCGCTTCCAGAATCTCCCTCCTGTCCTGCGCTTCCAGAGTCTCTGGAATATTGAGCTAGCGGGATTTTCTATGCAAACGCAGAACAGAGACTACCTCTGGTAAGATGAGGGGTGGGGGTATGTGTATATTTGTTAATAACAGTTGGTGAGCAATGTCTAATATTAAAGAAGTCTCACCTGAGGTAGAGTACTGTATGATAAGCTGGAGACCACACTTTCTCATCTATATTATTCGGAGCTGTCTATTTACCACCACAGAACGAAGCTAGCACTAAGACCACTCTCAAGCAACTATTTAAGGCCATAAGCAAAGAAGAAAATGTTCACCGAGAAGTGGCGCTCTTAGTGGCCGGGAACTTTCATGCAGGCAAACTTAAATCAGTTTATAACGGGTTTCTTCTGTTGAAGGAGAGGCGGACCAAAACGCAGCGTGGTATTTTGATGCATCTTTAATGAAGATGATATATGAACAATATACAAAAACAAGAAACGTGCAAAACCGAAAACAGCCCTATCTGGTGTAACAAACCCACAAACCCCAACACCAAACAGGCTACTTAAATATGGTTCCCAATCAGAGACAATGACTAACACCTGCCTCTGATTGAGAACCATATCAGGCCAAACACAGAAACAGACCAACTTGACACACAACATAGAATGCCCACTCAGATCACACCCTGACCAAACAAAACATAGAAACATACAAAGCAAACTATGGTCAGGGTGTGACACAGTTTTACCAAATTTTTACCAGCATGTCACATGGCAACCAGAGAAAAAACAATTTGAGACCACCTTTACCCCACACACAGAGACGCAAACAGAGCTCTCCCTCACCCTCCATTTGACAAATCTGACCATATTTTTATCCTCCTGATTTCTACTTTTACAAGCAAAAACTAAAGCAAGAAGTACCAGTGACTCGCTCAACATGGAAGTGGTCAGATGACGCGGATGCTACACTACAGGACTCTTTTGCTAGTACAGACTGGAATATGTTCTGGTATTCATTCGATGGCATTGCGGAGTACAGACATCAGTTTCATCAATAAGTGCATCGACGACGTCATCCCCAGAGTGACTGTACGTACATATCCCAATCAGAATCCATGGATTACAGGCAACATCCGCTTTGAGCTAAAGGCTAGAGCTGCTGCTTTCAAGGAGCGGGAGACTAATCCGGGCGCTTACAAGAAAGGCCCTCAGACGAACCATTAAACAAGCAAAGCGTAAATACAGGATTAATGTCGAATCCTACTACACCGGCACTGACGCTCGTCGGATGTGTCAGGGCTTAAACTATTACAGACTACAAAGGGAAACCCAAATGCGAGCTGCCCAGTGACGTGAGCCTAACAGTGTTGCTTCGAGGCAAGCAACACTGAAGCATACACGAGAGCACCAGCTGTTCTGTATGACTGTGTGATAACGCTCTCAGTAGCCGATGTGAACAAAACTTTAAACAGGTCAACATTCACAAAGCCGCTGGGCCAGACGGACTACCAGGACGTGTACTCAAAGCATGCGCGGACCAACTGGCAAGTGTCTTCACTGACATTTTCAACCTCTCCCTGACCGAGTCTGTATACCTACATGTTTCAAGCAGACCACCATAGTCCCCGTGCCCAAGGAAGCGTAGGCTAGCTGCCTAAATAATTACCACCCCGTGGCACTCACGTCAGTAGCCATGAAGTGCTTTGAAAGGCTAGACATGGCTCACATCAACAGCATCCTCCAGGACTCCCTAGACGGACTCCAATTTGCATACCGCTCCACACTGCTCTTTCTCGCCTGGACAAAAGGAACACCAATGTGAAGAATGCTGTTCATTTACTACAGCTCAGCTTTCAATACCATGGCGCCCACGAAGCTCATCACTAAGCTAAGGACTCTGGGACTAAACACCTCCCTCTGTAACTGAATCCTGGACTACCTGACAGGCCGCCCCCATGTGGTAAGAGTAGGCAACAACACGTCTGCCACGCTGATCCTTAACACTGGGGCCCCTCAGGGGTCCCCTCCTGTATTCTCTGTTCACCCACAACTGCGTCGCCAAACACGACTCCATGACATCATGAAGTTTGCTGACGACACAACAGTGGTAGTGTAGTAGTCTAGAGCGATGTTCTAGGTTCGCTAGCCATCTATTGTCGTTATTTTAACGCAACGTAACGTAAACAACACTGCTAGCTAGCCTGCTAGCCCCCGAATAGCAACACTGCAGAAACTATTACACTCAACGGAACGACTTGATTAGTGTAGTGTCAACAACGCACCCACTGCCAGCTGGCCTACTTCAGCAGTACTGTATCATTTTAATCATTTTAGTCAATAAGATTCTTGCTACGTAGCTTAACTTTCTGAACATTCGAGACGTGTAGTCCACTTGTCATTCCAATCTCCTTTGCATTAGCGTAGCCTCTTCTGTAGCCTGTCAACTATGTGTCGGTTTATCCCTGTTCTCTCCTCTCTGCACAGACCATACAAACGCTCCTCACCGCGTGGCCGCGGCCACCCTACTCTGGTGGTCCCAGCGCACGACCCACGTGGAGTTCCAGGTCTCCGGTAGCCTCTGGAACTGCCAATCTGCGGTCAACAAGGCAGAGTTCATCTCAGCCCATGCCTCCCTCCAGTCCCTCGACTTCTTGGCCCTGACGGAAACATGGATCACCACAGACAACACTGCTACTCCTACTGCTCTCTCTTCGTCCGCCCACGTGTTCTCGCACACCCCGAGAGCGTCTGGTCAGCGGGGTGGTGGCACCGGGATCCTCATCTCTCCCAAGTGGTCATTCTCTCTTTCTCCCCTTACCCATCTGTCTATCGCCTCCTTTGAATTCCATGCTGTCACAGTTACTAGCCCTTTCAAGCTTAACATCCTTATCATTTATCGCCCTCCAGGTTCCCTCGGAGAGTTCATCAATGAGCTTGATGCCTTGATAAGCTCCTTTCCTGAGGACGGCTCACCTCTCACAGTTCTGGGCGACTTTAACCTCCCCACGTCTACCTTTGACTCTTTCCTCTCTGCCTCCTTCTTTCCACTCCTCTCCTCTTTTGACCTCACCCTCTCACCTTCCCCCCTACTCACAAGGCAGGCAATACGCTCGACCTCATCTTTACTAGATGCTGTTCTTCCACTAACCTCATTGCAACTCCCCTCCAAGTCTCCGACCACTGCCTTGTATCCTTTTCCCTCTCGCTCTCATCCAACACCTCCCACACTGCCCCTACTCGGATGGTATCGCGCCGTCCCAACCTTCGCTCTCTCTCCCCCGCTACTCTCTCCTCTTCCATCCTATCATCTCTTCCCTCCGCTCAAACCTTCTCCCACCTATCTCCTGATTCTGCCTCCTCAACCCTCCTCTCCTCCCTCTCTGCATCCCTTGACTCTCTATGTCCCCTATCCTCCAGGCCGGCTCGGTCCTCCCCTCCCGCTCCGTGGCTCGATGACTCATTGCGAGCTCACAGAACAGGGCTCCGGGCAGCCGAGCGGAAATGGAGGAAAACTCGCCTCCCTGCGGACCTGGCATCCTTTCACTCCCTCCTCTCTACATTTTCCTCCTCTGTCTCTGCTGCTAAAGCCACTTTCTACCACGCTAAATTCCAAGCTTCTGCCTCCAACCCTAGGAAGCTCTTTGCCACCTTCTCCTCCCTCCTGAATCCTCCGCCCCCCTCCTCCCTCTCTGCAGATGACTTCGTCAACCATTTTGAAAAGAAGGTCGACGACATCCGATCCTCGTTTGCTAAGTCAAACGACACCGCTGGTTCTGCTCACACTGCCCTACCCTGTGCTCTGACCTCTTTCTCCCCTCTCTCTCCAGATGAAATCTCGCGTCTTGTGACGGCTGGCCGCCCAACAACCTGCCCGCTTGACCCTATCCCCTCCTCTCTTCTCCAGACCATTTCCGGAGACCTTCTCCCTTACCTCACCTCGCTCATCAACTCATCCCTGACCGTTGGCTACGTCCCTTCCGTCTTCAAGAGAGCGAGAGTTGCACCCCTTCTGAAAAAACCTACACTCGATCCCTCCGATGTCAACAATTACAGACCAGTATCCCTTCTTTCTTTTCTCTCCAAAACTCTTGAACGTGCCGTCCTTGGCCAGCTCTCCCGCTATCTCTCTCTGAATGACCTTCTTGATCCAAATCAGTCAGGTTTCAAGACTAGTCATTCAACTGAGACTGCTCTCCTCTGTATCACGGAGGCGCTCCGCACTGCTAAAGCTAACTCTCTCTCCTCTGCTCTCATCCTTCTAGATCTATCGGCTGCCTTCGATACTGTGAACCATCAGATCCTCCTCTCCACCCTCTCCGAGTTGGGCATCTCCGGCGCGGCCCACGCTTGGATTGCGTCCTACCTGACAGGTCGCTCCTACCAGGTGGCGTGGCGAGAATCTGTCTCCTCACCACGCGCTCTCACCACTGGTGTCCCCAGGGCTCTGTTCTTGGCCCTCTCCTATTCTCGCTATACACCAAGTCACTTGGCTCTGTCATAACCTCACATGGTCTCTCTTATCATTGCTATGCAGACGACACACAATTAATCTTCTCCTTTCCCCCTTCTGATGACCAGGTGGCGAATCGCATCTCTGCATGTCTGGCAGACATATCAGTGTGGATGACGGATCACCACCTCAAGCTGAACCTCGGCAAGACGGAGCTGCTCTTCCTCCCGGGGAAGGACTGCCCGTTCCATGATCTCGCCATCACGGTTGACAACTCCATTGTGTCCTCCTCCCAGAGCGCCAAGAACCTTGGCGTGATCCTGGACAACACCCTGTCGTTCTCAACTAACATCAAGGCGGTGGCCCGTTCCTGTAGGTTCATGCTCTACAACATCCGCAGAGTACGACCCTGCCTCACACAGGAAGCGGCGCAGGTCCTAATCCAGGCACTTGTCATCTCCCGTCTGGATTACTGCAACTCGCTGTTGGCTGGGCTCCCTGCCTGTGCCATTAAACCCCTTCAACTCATCCAGAACGCCGCAGCCCGTCTGGTGTTCAACCTTCCCAAGTTCTCTCCGTCACCCCGCTCCTCCGTTCTCTCCACTGGCTTCCAGTTGAAGCTCGCATCCGCTACAAGACCATGGTGCTTGCCTACGGAGCTGTGAGGGGAATGGCACCTCAGTACCTCCAGGCTCTGATCAGGCCCTACACCCAAACAAGGGCACTGCGTTCATCCACCTCTGGCCTGCTCGCCTCCCTACCACTGAGGAAGTACAGCTCCCGCTCAGCCCAGTCAAAACTGTTCGCTGCCCTGGCCCCCCAATGGTGGAACAAACTCCCTCACGACGCCAGGACAGCGGAGTCAATCACCACCTTCCGGAGACACCTGAAACCCCACCTCTTTAAGGAATACCTAGGATAGGTTAAGTAATCCCTCTCACCCCACCCCCCCTAAGTTTTAGATGCACTATTGTTAAGTGACTGTCCCACTGGATGTCATAATGTGATTGCACCAATTTGTAAGTCGCTCTGGATAAGAGCGTCTGCTAAATGACTTAAATGTAAATGTAAATGTAGACAGCCTTTAGGGAGGAGGTCAGAGACCTGTCAGTGTGGTGCCATGACAACAACCTCTCCCTCAATGTGAGCAAGACAAAGGAGCTGATCGTGGACTACATGCAAAGGTGGGCCGAACAGGCCACCATTAACATCGACGGGCTGTAGTGGAGCGGGTCAAGAGTTTCAAGTTACTTGGTGTCCACATTACCAATGAACTATCATGGTCCAAACATACCAAGACAGTCGTGAAGAGCGCACGACAAAACCTTTTTTCCTCTCAGGATACTGAAAAGATTTGGCATGGGTCCCCAGATCCTCAAAAGGTACAGCTGCACCATCGAGAGCATCCTGACCGGTTGCATCACCACCTGGTATGGCAACTGCTCGGCATCTGACCGTAAGGCGCTACAGACGGTAGTGCGAACGGCCCAGTACATCACTGGAGCCAAGCCTATCCAGGACCTATTATAATAGGCGGTGTCAGTGGAAAGCCCATAAAATTGTCAGAGACTCAAGTCACCCGAGTTATAGACTGTGTTCTCTGTTACCGCACAGAAAGAGGATCCCCAACAGCGTCTACCCCCAAGCCATAAGACTGCTGAACAATTAATAGAATCGCC
Source organism: Oncorhynchus gorbuscha (assembly GCF_021184085.1). Lineage (NCBI taxonomy): Eukaryota > Metazoa > Chordata > Actinopteri > Salmoniformes > Salmonidae > Oncorhynchus > Oncorhynchus gorbuscha. Next base: position 10,586,774 of record NC_060180.1, on the reverse strand, counting down.
ACCGGACAATTTACACTGAAATGATAAAAGTGCTGAAATTTGTTTTGGTTGAAGTTTAATTGAACAGTATAAAACAATCAGAATGGAGAAAGACTCACTGAAATCACTTAGAATATATGTGTTGCCACTGTAGGATCCCTCACTACTCATAAAGCAACTAAAAATACCGTCAAATACCGTCATACCGTCCAATTTTTTTAAAAATACTGTGATATAATATTTTGGCCATATCGCCCAGCCCTAGTGGACCATACGTGGATATGGGATTGTGGTTGTGGAACAAAAGTATTTAACCAATACTCCTTCACAGTATGGGAAGCACCTCAGCTTGTGTTCATACAAATATACTCTGAAAACATGTCCAAGACACAGAGAACGTGCACTACTGCAGAGACAGACACATAGGATGGTAACAAAACAGGACACAGAAACACACAAACACTGAGACTTGCACGGACACCCACACTAGGCTTTCCATGATGACAATGTCCTGGTTGATGTTTATTGCTTTTAATGAGAGTGTAAATGGCTCTGTGTAATTGCCTGTGTGTTGTGTACATGCCTACAGCTGGGGATGGATGGCTCTGGCAATACAGAGTAATTGGGCTGAACCATGGGATTTAGTAGACATTCCTCATCGTCCATCTGATTCTATCTCTCCCTCCCCGCTACCACCCCTCCCTTCCACTCCATCCCTCTCAACCATATATACAGAAATGCATAAAACCCTCTCATCCATAAAACCATTACCTATCTCCCCTTGACTCCCCATCTCTCCCTCTTTTTTTGCTCATGTATTGTTCATATGCCCCTCTGTGTTTCATGGATACTCTGGGACAGGCAGTCAGATGTGTCTGGTCTGTGTTTCATGGACACTCTGGGACAGGCAGTCAGATGTGTCTGGTCTGTGTTTCATGGATACTCTGGGACAGGCAGTCAGATGTGTCTGGTCTGTGTTTCATGGATACTCTGGGACAGGCAGTCAGATGTGTCTGGTCTGTGCTTCATGGATACTCTGGGACAGGCAGTCAGATGTGTCTGGTCTGTGTTTCATGGATACTCTGGGACAGGCAGTCAGATGTGTCTGGTCTGGTTTCATGGATACTATGGGACAGGCAGTCAGATGTGTCTGGTCTGGTTTCATGGATACTCTGGGACAGGCAGTCAGATGTGTCTGGTCTGGTTTCATGGATACTATGGGACAGGCAGTCAGATGTGTCTGGTCTGGTTTCATGGATACTCTGGGACAGGCAGTCAGATGTGTCTGGTCTGGTTTCATGGATACTCTGGGACAGGCAGTCAGATGTGTCTGGTCTGGTTTCATGGATACTCTGGGACAGGCAGTCAGATGTGTCTGGTCTGGTTTCATGGATACTCTGGGACAGGCAGTCAGATGTGTCTGGTCTGGTTTCATGGATACTCTGGGACAGGCAGTCAGATGTGTCTGGTCTGGTTTCATGGATACTATGGGACAGGCAGTCAGATGTGTCTGGTCTGGTTTCATGGATACTATGGGACAGGCAGTCAGATGTGTCTGGTCTGGTTTCATGGATACTCTGGGACAGGCAGTCAGATGTATCTGGTCTGGTTTCATGGATACTCTGGGACAGGCAGTCAGATGTGTCTGGTCTGTGTTTCATGGATACTCTGGGACAGGCAGTGAGGTGTGTCTGGTCTGGTTTCATAGATACTCTGGGACAGGCAGTCAGATGTGTCTGGTCTGTGTTTCATGGACACTCTGGGACAGGCAGTCAGATGTGTCTGGTCTGTGTTTCATGGATACTCTGGGACAGGCAGTCGGATGTGTCTGGTCTGGTTTCATGGATACTCTGGGACAGGCAGTGAGATGTGTCTAGTCTGGTTTCATAGATACTCTGGGACAGGCAGTCAGATGTGTCTGGTCTGTGTTTCATGGACACTCTGGGACAGGCAGTCAGATGTGTCTGGTCTGTGTTTCATGGATACTCTGGGACAGGCAGTCAGATGTGTCTGGTCTGTGTGTCATGGATACTCTGGGACAGGCAGTCAGATGTGTCTGGTCTGTGTTTCATGGATACTCTGGGACAGGCAGTGAGGTGTGTCTGGTCTGGTTTCATAGATACTCTGGGACAGGCAGTCAGATGTGTCTGGTCTGTGTTTCATGGACATTCTGGGACAGGCAGTCAGATGTGTCTGGTCTGTGTTTCATGGATACTCTGGGACAGGCAGTCAGATGTGTCTGGTCTGGTTTCATGGATACTCTGGGACAGGCAGTGAGATGTGTCTGGTCTGGTTTCATAGATACTCTGGGACAGGCAGTCAGATGTGTCTGGTCTGTGTTTCATGGACACTCTGGGACAGGCAGTCAGATGTGTCTGGTCTGTGTTTCATGGATACTCAGGGACAGGCAGTCAGATGTGTCTGGTCTGGTTTCATGGATACTCTGGGACAGGCAGTCAGATGTGTCTAGTCTGTGTTTCATGGATACTCTGGGACAGGCAGTCATATGTTTCTGGTCTGTGTTTCATGGATACTCTGAGACAGGCAGTCAGATGTGTCTGGTCTGGTTTCATGGATACTCTGGGACAGGCAGTCAGATGTGTCTGGTCTGGTGCTGATTCCAGGTGGAGTGTGTTCCTTTGATCTGACATCAATTAGATAGAAGAGGAGGAGATTGAGCGTGCACACACACACACTGTCCGTGTCCGTGTGTGTGTCACTGCCCGTGACCCCACTCTCGGAGGGTGTCTCAGGGTGTGTGGGATATGCAAAAAAACACATTTCAATTTCACACCCCACACTTGTACATGTGTGAAACAGGACAAATACAAGCACCCGCTATTTGACCTTTCGGACACACACACACATACACTTCCCTGCACAAACATTACCCTGCTCGGAAGGCAGCCAAGGAACATGTATGATTGGTAAAAGGTCTCATCAGGAATGGATGGTCCAACAAAGGAATGAATTGCACACTTCTCCTAGGAATAGGTGGAACAATGCACAATATAAGGAATTGGGCTGTGCATAAGGGATCGGACATTCTTCTTCTAATTGGGCTTTGGATAAGAGATAGGACATTACTTTCCTATCAGCCACTAGACAGAAGTAGGTAGATGTTGGTGTCACGCCCTGGCCATAGAGAGGTTTTTATTCTCTATTTTGGTTAGGCCAGGGTGTGACTAGGGTGGGCATTCTAGTTTCTTTATTTCTATGTTTTCTATTTCTTTGTTTTTGGCAGAGTGTGGTTCCCAATCAGAAGCAGCTGTCTATCATTGTCTCTGATTGGGAATCATACTTAGGTAGTCCTTTTTCCCTCTTTCATTTGTGGGTTCTTATTTTTGCACTGGTTGTTATTTTGCCCTGCAGAACGTCACGTTCGTATTTTGTTTTGTGGTTGTCAGTCTTCAGTTAATAAATAAATAGAATGAACAAGTACCATGCTGCGCTTTGGTCCACTTCTTCCCATGACGATCGTGACAGTTGGTGTCTGAAGGATTTTGTATTTCAGTAAGGTATATTTCAATAAGGTGTAATTCAGTAAGGTGTATTTCGGTAAGGTGTATTTACGTAGGGTGTATTTCGGTAAAATGTATTTCAGTAAGGTGTATTTTAAATAAGGTGTATTTCAGTAAGGTATATTTCAATAAGGTGTAATTCAGTAAGGTGTATTTCGGTAAGGTGTATTTACGTAGGGTGTATTTACGTAGGGTGTATTTCGGTAAAATGTATTTCAGTAAGGTGTATTTTAAATAAGGTGTATTTCAGTAAGATATATTTCAGTACGGTGTATTTCAGTAAGGTGGAGGGGATGGGAGGCCAACATACTCCATAACAACAGTACTCTGCAGCATCTCACACCCACACACAGATACATATAGCTAATATAATAAGAGAATGAATTATTATTATTATTATCATTATTATTATTATATCATTTGAATAATAATAATCCACACACCTACTGTATGTACTGTAAACACAAAGACTCATGCAGCAGGACTACATACACTATGTCAATACAACACATACACTAAAATGACAACACAAACTAGAGGTATACACACGCAAGCGCATTATTCACGCATATCCACAGACAAACACATACCTCTTTCACAAAGTAAAAAAAAACATTTTTTATATAAAAGCATTTGTCTTTAATGAGGAGTATTAGGTGGGAGGACTGCTGCACTGCCTGCCTTGCTAACAGGCTCTACAATTCCATCCCTTCACATTTTACTCAGTCCAATAAATATATGTTCTATTCCACATCACAAGAAAATCCATTATTTTGTTTAGGTAGGTCCTACAAAACATTATGAAAAAACAAATGCATTTCTGAAGAACAGAATAGCATATTTTGAGTTTAATAGTACTGTGCTTAGTCTATGACTATGCGCCGTGCCAATAAAATCTATTTGTTCATTTGTTCATTTAGCAGGCAAGACACGCTTATTACATTCTTCTGCCCTTATCACGGTCAACCCGCGTATTAAAAACTGTGTGCTCCATTCCCTGCCTCTGTGTCAATTACACACTTTACGTTGTGCTGTTCATCAGTGACTTCATTTGACAATTGATTATATTGTCACCCATCAGACTATTCTAAATGTAATATGATATTTAGACTACATCTATTATATTTGTGAAATGAGTTTGGTTTTATAGTTTAAGTGTAGTTTTGATGATCCATTATCAGCTGGACAGACAACTGGGGGGAGGGAAATTGCATGTCCGTCTAAAACTGCTTATAACACAAATTCTGCTTGTTGTGTCAGAATTCGAACAACGTCAATATGTTAAATAGACGTATTTAGAAAAGGACGGAGGAGGACTTTAAAATGCCAGAAATATTAACATTTGAAATTCACATGACGTTTAAAAGATGTGGTTGGAGTTAAATGTCACAGAGCTCCAGTGAGAACTGAGATTGAAAGCAAATTATGAGTCCAACTTTATTGCTTCTCAGCCTTGACCAGGAGACACAGAACAGCAGACTTCTGTTGATACTGTCACAAAGTGTGCTCTTTCAGAAGGAGTGTGTCAAAGGGACTGACACAATTCCATAATGAGTATGAATATTACATTGCATATGCATACAGGAATATCCATATATACAGAGTCTACAAAACATTAAGATCACCTGCTATTTCCATGAAATAGACTGACCAGGTAAATCCAGGTGAACGCTGTGATCCCTTAATTATGTCACTTGTTAAAGGGGAGGAGACAGGTTAAAGAAGGATTTTCAAGCATTGATACAATTGAGACATGGATTGTGTATGTATGCCATTCAGAGGGTGAATGGGCAAGACAAAATATTTAAGTGCCTTTGAATGGGGTATAGCAGTAGGTGCCAGGCGCAACGGTTTGTGTCAAGAACTGCAACGCTGCTGGGTTTTTCCACAATCAACAGTGTCTTATCGGGTCCCAGGGAGCAGGCCTGTGAGTATTTCAACTGGCAAGCTGCTCTACTGTCTGTAGGGAGACAGAAAACACCCTCCCTCTCTCTGTCTCAGGAGGAAGAGGAGGAGGAGTAAGAGGAGGAGGACTATGCTAATTCCTGCACTGTCTGATGGCTTACAAAAGGCACTGGGGCATCCCTTTCTCACAAATCAATACTAGCTGGAAGCCCCACTCCCTCACAGCTACCCCCGTTCATCTCCTCCATGGAGCCTGAATGGAGGGGAGATCAGTACAAGGCCACACTGTGTTCTGAATGGAAGGGAGATCATCAACAAGGTCACACTGTGTTCAAACACAGACACTACTATGGCCCTTTGGCTGGATTCGAATTCACAGTCACTGCTATAGCACATTGCCAAGTCACTGTTATCCCAGTATATTGTATTTTTATTTAACTTCTTTGGGGTAGGGGGCAGTATTTTCACGTCCGGATGAAAAGTGTGCCCAGAGTAAACTGCCTGCTACTCAGGTCCAGATGCTAGGATATGCATATTATTAGTAGATATGGATGGAAAACACTCTGAAGTTTCTAAAACTGTTTGGATGCTGTCTGTGAGCATAACAGAACTCATATGGCAGGCAAAAACATGAGAAACAATCCAACCAGGAAGTGGGAGATCTGAGGTTTGTAGGTTTTCAAGTCTTCGCCTATCCAATATACAGTGTCTATGTCAACAGTCTTTGGAACCTTGTTTCAGGCTTTGACTGTGAAGTGGGAGAGAATGAGAGCTGATTGAGTCGTGGTTCTGCCAAAAGGCCAAAAGGCCACATCGTTTGACATGTTTCTACGAACTGTAATATAACTTTTTTGACTTTGTCTGGACCTAGTGCCTGCACATTTGGATTACTGGACTAAATATATAAATATAAACAGATTTTTGTAAATAAATATGAACTTTATCGAACAAAACATAAATGTATTGTGTAACATGAAGTCCTATGAGTGACATCTGATGAAGATCATCAAAGGTTAGTGATTAATTTAATCTCGATTTCTGCTTTTTGTGACTCCACTCTTTGGCTGGAAAAATGGCTGTTTTTCTGTGTCTAGGTGTAGACCTAACATAATCGCAAGGTATGCTTTTGTCGTAAAGCCTTTTTTAAATCAGACACTGTGGTGGGATTCACAACAAGTTCATCTTTAAAATGGTGTATAATACATGTATGTTTGAGGAATGTTAATTATAAGATTTCTGTTGTTTGAATTTGGCGCCCTGCACTTTCACTGGATGTTGGTCAGGTGGGACGTTAGCGTCCCACGTACCCTAGAGAGGTACCCTTTATTTAACTAGGCAAAGTCAGTTATGAACACATTCTTATTTACAATGATGACCTACCAAAAGGCAAAAGGCTTCCTGCAGTGAGAGGGGCTGGGATTAAATATGAACAAATTAAATAAAAATATAGGACAAAACACACATCACGACAAGAGAGACACCACAACACTAAATAAAGAGAGACCTAAGACAACAACATAGCAAGGCAGCAACACATGAAAACACAGCATGTTAGCAGCACAACATGACAACAACATGGTAGCAACACAACATGGCAGCAGCGCAACATGGTAGTAGCACAAAACATGGTACAAACATCATTGGGCACAGACAACAGCACAAAGTGCAAGAAGGTAGAGCCAACAATACAGCACGTGAAGCAGCCACAACTGTCAGTAATAGTGTCCATGATTGAGTCTTTGAATGAAGAGATTTTAGTGTTTTTTCCAGCTCATTCCAGTCGCTAGCTGCAGCGAACTGAAAAGTGGAGCGACCTAGGTATGTGTGCACTTGGGGACCTCCAACCGAATGTGACTGGCAGAACGGGTGTTGTATGTGGAGGATGAGGGCTGCAGTATGTATCTCAGATAGGGGGAAGTGAGATCTAAGAGATTTTTATAAATAAGCATCAACCAGTGGGTCTTTCGGCGGGTATACAGAGATGACCAGTTAACAGAGTAGTATAGAGTGTAGTGATGTGTCCTATAAGGAGCATTGGTGGCAAATATGATGGCCAAATGGCAGAGACACCAATACTCCTTAGCCGGCCCACAAGAGTGGAATAGTCAACCTCAGTGGTTCCCAAACTTTTAATAGTACTCCAGCTGCGTACCCCCTCTAGCACCAGATCATCAAAGGTAATGCAGATCATCAAAGGTAAGTGAATATTTATGGTGTTATTTCTAACTTCTGTTGACTCCAAAATGGCGGATATTTCTATGGCTGGATTGGGCTCTGAGCGCCGTTCTCAGATTATTATTTTTCCGTAAAGTTTTTTAAAAATCTGACACAGCGGTTGCATTAAGGAGAAGTCTATCTTTAATTCTGTGAATAACAGTCATATCTTTTATCAATGTTTATACAGTTTTATATCTTTATGTTTGAAGACTTAAATGTGGCAAAAGGTCGCAAAGTTCAAGGGGGGTGAATACTTTCGCAAGGCACTGTATATTATGATAAATGCACTAACTGTCGCTTTGGATAAGTGTCTACTAAATTAGTAAAATGCATTTGCCTAAAGGGAATGAACAAAACAAAATGTATAAAGTTAAGTTTCAAACAGAAGCTACACGGATCAACTGTATACTTTATCAACTTTTGAGTGATAACTTCTTAGAACCCATGGCACGGCCACCGTGCATGGCTAATGCATGCCCACTGCTTTTCAATAAATCATGAAAAGCTGGCACTGTAGCTCTATTAATGTCATTGTTTGGTACTGATGCTGCCTACACGGTGTACAAAGCAAGCTTCCATTCAACCCCACAAAAACTCAGCATTTCTAGAACACTTACATCTGTGGAGTTAAAGCAGAGTTGGCTGTCTACTTTTATTTCATAACAGAATATGCATTGCTTAGTCCGGAGTTGAACAATCTTTTTTTTTTTGCTGGGTCAGATACAAGGGCATGGCTGGGCCAGGCTAGTGTGACTGACTCAGGAGAAAGCACAATTACATGGCCATTTTTATAACGTCACATGTTTTTATATAAATACTGCATATCAGTTCTTCCCTTTTATTGCATTTGTTCACATTTAGTGGGCTTTGGGTCCATAAGAGCAGTAGTGATGTCAGATTACAGTACAATTTAGTATATATGGGCATGAGAATACAACAAGTCATTTGGGTCAGGTTAAAGGGGATATACAGATGTAGAATCTTAATTTGAACATCATGTTGCAGGATAATATATTGTACTAGAATATATGACTATATTCGGGGTTTAAAAAGACTTCTGATGTTAATCATTGCCAGTTTTACATTTCAGACTTGATTTTCCCAATAAAAATTTGTCAACCCCTAAAAAAAATCCATTAAAGCTGCAATATGTAACTTTTTGGGCGACCTAACCAAATTCACATATGATTTTGAGTTATAGATCTGTAATTCTCACTGAAAGCAAGTCTAAGAAGCGGAAAATCTGATCTATGTGCTCAGTGGTGGAAAAAGTACCCAATTGCCATACTTGAGTAAAAGTAAAGTTACCTTAATAGAAAATGACTCAAGTAAGAGTCACCCAGTAAAATACTATTTGAGTAAAAGTCTAAAAGTGTTTGGTATTAAATATCAAATGTATATATAATTACTAAAATATACTTAAGTATCAAAAGTAAAAGTATAAATAATTTCAAATTCCTTATATTAAGCAAACCAGATGGCACAATTGTGTTTTTTTAAATATAATTTACGGATAGTCAGGGACACACTCTAACACTCAGACATAATTTACAAACAAAGCAGTAGATGACCAGGGATGTTCTCTTGACAAGTGCGTGAATTGGACCATTTTCCTGTCCTGTTAAGCATTCAAAATGTAATGAGTACTTTTAGGTATTAGGGAAAATGTATGTCGTAAAACGTATATTATTTTCTTTAGGAATGTAGTGAAGTTCAGTAAGAGTAAAAGTAAGAAAATATATATAAGCACTAACGTAAAGTACAGATACCCAAAAAACGACTTAAGTAGTACTTTTAAACCACTGTAAGTGCACTATTTCTATGCTTCCCGTTCTTACATTAAATGTTTGCGTCTTTTGGTTTTGTACACCAGCTTCAAACAACTGAAAATACAATATTTTTGGTTATGGAAAATATATATTCACAGCGGTTTAGATGGTACAGTGATTCTCTACACTATCCATTGCTGGTTTTGTCACAAACTGAAAATAGGTGGACTATTCAAATTTTTGCAACAAGGAAATGGTGGAGCAATTGTTGCATATTACACATTTAAGTTTAGTCTTTGGGTCTTTTACTTTTGGTAATGTAGACCAGCTTCAAACAGCTGAAAATACAATATTTTGGGTTATGGAAAATATAGTTAACAGTGGGTTTGACGGTACAAAGATTCTCTACACTATACTTGCTTGTTTCGTCACATAAACTATTTGAATTTTAGAAACCAGTAAATGGCACAGCGATTTCTACATATTGCACCATTAATTATAATCTACATAATCATTTCAATGTCCTGTTCCTGTTTCTGCAGGAATATTTTCCTGCTGCCACAAACTGGCTCAAATTACGATTCTACATTTCTGCAATGACACGAAATGGCTTCGAGACTCACATGGGTTTAGTAGTCCTGCTTTACAGAAGAACTCAGTTCACCTCTTATGCTAACCAAAGCCTTTGGGGTAGTGAGGCCATTAAGGGTTAACCTTTGACCATCTTTTTTAATCCATGTAAATCCGAATATCTCTCTCTCTCTCTCTTTCTCTCTCGCTCTCCATCACTGACTATATCAGTGTCTCTCTATCTCTCTCTGTGACAGGGCTGATCCCAAGAGCAGTAGTTCCAGAGCAGATGGATAAAACATTCCATCATCTCCCTACAAAACCGTTGGTTCCAGACACCACTGCCTAGTGACTGACAACTAGTCTTTGAAGACGTGTCAACAAGCAGCATGACAGATACACATCCTGAAGAGCACTACCATGCCAATGGGTAAGGTAGAAGTGGGACTTTTAATGATGGTACATATCAAAATACACAAGTTGAGCCAAGGACAAGGGAAGAGTGTGTATATGTGTAGTAAATGAAGTGACCATAAACACATTAAAAAAATGAAAGAGTACTGCATGATAGATGCAGACAGAAAAACAATTTCCAAGACATATACTTTTTGTAAAAAAAACTTTGAGCAAATGTACTGTGATAATAGTCCGTCTGCTTGGGGCAGAGATTAAAAAATGAATGCAAAGCCTCCAAGCGCTCAGGGTCCACATCTGCCAAGGCTTATGTAAAGCACAAAAAGAGAGAAACACAAAGCTGGTGATGGTGAACAAAACAGTCCTCCTCTCTACCCATGAGAGTCATGGATGTGCATGGATTACTGACATGCTATTGGAAGTGTCAATCACTCGTCCAAAAAGTAATAATGCATCCATGCTGATGTCACCAAGAAATGCTCTTTTCAGGTGAGAATATGTGAGGAATAATGTTGTATTTACAGTATGTGATGTTTACATTGAATAGGTCTAGTTGCAGGAACTAGGAAACATTATTGGATTAATGTACAGGAAAGTCTGATATGTCATCTGACCTCAAGTTAGAACCTCAGTACCAAGGTCATTTACAAAGTGCTACTGTCTTAAAGCCATTAAACACTTGAGAGGAAAAGACACGCAGATGGATATGCTTATTCACACACACACACACACACGCACGCACACACGCACACACACACACACACACACACACACACACACACACACACACACACACACACACACACACACACACACACACACACACACACACACACACACACACACACACACACACACACACACACACACACACACACACACACACACACACGTCACCAAATAATTTATTAATAGACACTGTTTTGCAATGAAGGTCTACAGTAGCCTCAACGGCACTCTGTAGGGTAGCACCATGGTGTAGTCGGAGAATAGCTAGTTTCCGTCCTCCTCTGGGTACATTGGCTTACACAGTAATTATGACTTCCGTAGGAAGTCCTCCAACCTATCAGAGCTCTTGCAGCATGAACTGACATGTTGTCCACCCAATGAAAGGATCTGAGAATGAATCGATTACTGAAAGCATAAGCTATAGCTAGCTAGCACTGCTACTGGTGAGTAGTTGACTCAAAGAGAGAAAATAGTTGAACAGTTTCGACAAATTAATTTCTTCAAAAATGAAGGAGAAGCAAGAGAGAGAAAGAGGGAGGGCTAACAAAATGTCATTCTTTTTTCACTTTCACTTTCATTTACTTAGCTAGTTAATCCTAATCAAACACTGGGCTCAAACAGAGCGGAATGCTATGTTACCACTGGAATTTTTCTAAGTCAAAGTAAGCTTTTGGTGATTTATTGTCACCAGGGCCCGCTGTTGTAACTGCTAACCTGCTTGCTAACTGTACACTGTACTGCATGATTGTAGCGGATTTACTAGGGCGTTCTAGTAGCTATGTTGAGTTGACATTGGCTAATATGGTGACAACGATCTAGGGTGTGTGGAGGTTAGCAGTTATGATATGAAGGTTTGGCTTGGAATTTTTTTTTCGCCTGGTCACAGACAGCTGATGTGTTGTGCACTGAAGTCCACAAGCGATGGGAAAAGGTGAGAGGAAGATCGCACGTAGATCAAAGGGATGCTGTTTGTATGTGGTTGCTATGAAAGTGAACCATGTTTGTGTGTGATCAGCGGTATATTAATTTAGCAGATTATGTTGAAAAAAGTTTCTTCAACGCTAGCAAATGGAACAAAACGGGGATAAACATACCTGAACTTGTCCAATAGACACTCTCGTTTGCAAATGTTGGACTAATGATTACACCTCATGATGGGTATAGGGAAAATTCCAGGATCATATAGTAGTCTAAACCTATCGATCTTACATTGAGCTGGGTGAATGGAATATGAATGACAGTCATCCAATATGCTGTAATAGAAATAAGGCCATGCTCATAAACGGCACCGATCGCCACTGACACACGCACACACACACACACACACACACACACACACACACACACACACACACACACACACACACACACACACACACACACACACACACACACACACACACACACACACACACACACACACACACACACACACACACACACACACACACAAACAAAAATGTAATAAACAGTTTTAGGTTAGGAAAGCAAATAACCACAAGCTGCTGAGTGCTCAATGGTTTGTTAAATTACGTATTCACAGGGTTTTGGTTTCTCCATAATCAAAGTCACAACAATGTGACTGCTTTACTTCACTGGGCTGGAGGGGCTGGAGCGTGGGTTGACTGTGTGATGATAGTTTATATTGGGTGGCAGAGAGGGGGCCATAAAGCAGAACATCACATACATAAGAGGAGAGAAAGGGTGCACTTTGCCTGACATCTGCTATGACTACACCTCTCAGGTGACTGGAGACCAGGGGGTCCAAATACAGAAGCGATATGTGGCACCTGAGAGAGAGTGAGCTCACCACAACATGTGCCAGGTACCCAGCGGTGGGGCAGCTGGTCATTGGTTCTCTCCCAAAGTCAAGCTCCTCTGTGTGTCTGTGTATACAGAAGTCTCTGATGTACTGAAACACAGGCTGTGCTAAATGATGTGCACTTGTGTTCTCCCGTTCTTTGAAGGTCACCTGATACTGTCTATGGGAGAACGCGGGGTGCTTATAAACCATTCAATTTGAAACGTACTTCGACGTGACCTCTAACCTAAACAGGAAACTGCATCATCACGCAGTCAGCGTCAACAAATATAGCTTTTATGCTAGCTAGCTACAAGTGTTTACATAGTTACCAATGAGCAGCGTCTGCAACTAGTCTTAGCAAATAAGTGAACAACTATCCCAAATTAGTAATATTCCACACAAATAACAAGTAAACACGTAACATAATGCATTTTTTCAGTACCTGTTAGTGAATGAAGCTGACACCGACCAGAATAATTTTACGCGGGGTCCTACTCTCGCAAATGACTTGGTCTGCAGCCACATCGTTGTGGACGTATGACAGGTAAGCTTTCATGCATTGTAAAGACACTGAAGCCACATTTTTTTGCTTACTGTTCTAGAATGACAAATAGAATAAGTGGTGAAGCTAATATTGCTAATAAGGGGTGAAGCTAATTCACTGTGAAGCTAATATTGCATTGCATATGGACAGCTGGCATTTTATTTCCAATGAGCAGGCTTGCATTGTGACAAATGCATACAACCATAATACCCATGCAAATGATTAAATTACACTGATGTTCAAGATAGCTTGGTTTTATATTCACCTTATGTATTGATAACTAATTGATAGGCAATATCATGCAATATAACTGCTTTAGAAGGCCTAGACTACTTAATCCTAATGTAAGATAAATGCATTGAATACAAAACAAACTCTGGCATATTATAAAGGAGAACATGTCCAATTGAATAATATGCCTACATTTCAAACAGGAATGTATATTAAATTAAATGAATACACCATTTTAATATTATGAATGCCTTTCTCTCTCCTTGCAGGGGATTAGACAGACAAACTGCAGTCCCCAGTTTCCCAAGCCTCAAAACCAGAACCGTGGGGATACATCAACACTTGTCATTTTTAATAAATATCATCCCTTTTATTGGTTTTACAACACAGTCCATTGTATTGATATGTAGGCCATGTGTGCCTTTTTTAAATGCATTTTTTTTAGTAGTTCTGTCCTTGATCTGTTCTGGTCTATTAATGATCTGTATTATGTCATGTTTCATGTTTTGTGTGGACCCCAGGAAGAATATCTGCTGCTTTTGCAACAGCTGATGGGTATCCTAATAAAATACAAACCAAATACCAAATTGTACAAAATAATTCAAGATTCATATTTTATTAGTCATATGTACAGGATGTACATGCATGGTCCAATGAAATGCTTACTTGCAGGTTCCTTCTTGACAATGCAACAACAGTAATAAATAATACGAGATAAGAATATGATCATAAAGTAAATGGCTCAGTAGAATAAACCTTTCAGCATCCCCAGGTGAGGGACATCAAGGAGATTGACATTCAAAAGCTTGTTCACTACATGAGGGTCAATTTTGTCATGGCAGCCACAGTTTCTTTATACGCAGGACAGGAGTTTACACCTTATTCAACTAATTGTGGTCTAAATTGTAGAATAGTTAAACATGGTGTTTGCTGGGCAGGAATAGAAACTTGCACAGTGCAGTACGCTGGGGCAGAAATAACCCACATCTGTATTTTCGAATGAGCTTCATATTTTACAATGAGCTGACAATTCTGCATGATAAAGAATAATGTGTGGCTCTACTTCAAACATAGTGATGTTTCACATTGCTCCTGACTAAACTCCTGGGATAGGGTGGTTTTCCTGGTGGACGGGAAGTTCCCAAGTTCTTACCATCTGTCTGGGGGATTTGCTTCAACCTGAGGGGAACAGAGCAAAAATTAACCTCACTGCAACAAAAAAAAACTACCTTCGTTAATGTGCAATGGTTGTGTACACAGTTTTGCATATTCATAGGCTTGATAAAGTTGTCACCCATTTACTTTTAATTGATCATTTAATCATTCAAAAAAATATATTTATATACAATGGTGAAACATGAGAGGAGGGGAAAGTGACAAGAAGAAAGTTAGCTAACGTATGGTAAACAGACACTTCATGCATATATTGACATGTAGTCATGTAAGAATGCACCAATAACTTGGCTGGCTAGCAATCCTAGATTGAACAGAACACAGCTAGCTCCATTTCCCACATTCTTAACCAGATGTTGTTCAAATGTCTTACCTCCAAACCAGTCGGGCACGACTATTTTGTCCCGCCAAGCCAATGCCATGGAGTGAAATGAACGCTTCAGTGGCCATCTGTCCCTGAAAACACATTTTTAAAAACAAATCATGATTTGCTACATTTGTCATTAGCTGGCTAGCAAGTTCACAACTTCAGGATAAAAAAAAACTGTCTGGGTCTTCACAATCGACATTGCTGATTTTACAATTAGTCTGTTTAATTGTTCATCCCTAAACAGATGATAATCAGGACTAGATCGCCTGCTAGCTAGCCATCATCGTGTCCAATGAGCTAATTAAGCTTGGCTAGCGAGCTAATAAACAGCAGTGACTCAACATTTGAATTCAAAATTCATATGAAAGTAATTTGTTGGAACATTTCAACATCATTTGGTGAATAAATAAACCTAATACTTACATTTTACAAAGTTATTCCTTATTCCTTTGGAACATTTTCTCCCAAGCGGGGACTTCCTGAGCGTGATTTTTTTTCCAGACCTCCCAAGGACACTTATAGAAGTTCTGGTGAACTTAGTACATGCTTGACTTTTCGTGTTCATATGTTTGGAATTGCACATGAAAAATGACAGTTGACTTCCGTACTCCATATACTCTCTAGATTGAACACAAGTACACAACCACAGTCAGAATATTGAGGGAGTGGTGAAATAGAATGGGTATGAGCTGCATCGAGGATGATAGTGTTGGCGGTTGTGGGGAGTAAGTTGGGTTGGTGGTGCCTTTTTTAGTTATAAGAGGTTTGCAGGTTGTGCCTCCGGTCAGATCTGGACCCAGATAATGTGTAATCAGTTTATCAGACTTTCTCTCAATGGGCCTGGGAAGAACTCTGTGGAGAGCAGAAAAGCATGATATTTACTAGATTCAGTTAAATCCACTTCCCCTGACAGCAGTCAATCCTTTGATTACACGGATACCCCACAAAGACATTTAAATGTTCTGCTCACTCAAATGGAAATGGCACAGTGGTCATATGGTGGCTTCCCCCAGCCCAAGGCCAGTGACACCTGCTCTTGCTCCATCTGCAGAGCAGGGGGCGTCTCATTACGGGGAACATCATTGAGACTGCCCGCCAGCGCCCGCGCTGCCAACCCACTACGCAAAGTTCACTCCTAACGAGGGCCCAGATATCATACAGGGCATTGCTGACTTAATTACTCCATGCTAATGGGAGAAATGGTTGCTAGGCAGCAAGCAGATATGATAAATGGGCAGATATGGTGATGTTTTTCTGTCATTGTTGCTGCTTGTTGTCGTTGTTGTTGTCGTATGCCATTTTCCGGGCTGTCAAAATCTCCAAAATAAAGTTGACAGACAAACAGTACCCATGTCTGTGACTGTGCTTTTACAAAGCGTTCCACCAGCCTGTTTATCAAGCACTCCCAACTTCACTCCAACAAAGGAGATACCAGAAGGCTAAGGAGTCTGTGAGTTGGTAATAAATCCGCTTTAACGAGAGCTATTTACCCCTTGCGCCATGAGTGTTTATTTTCACTCCTGCTGCTCCCTCCATAGGCTTCTTAGTATTTTCTTTCTCCCTCCTTGAAGCAAATGACTCACCAATCGGTATTTAAAATTGGATATAAACAGCACCTACTGTACAATAATGAGCAAAATATATCTTAGGCATTTTTCTGTGGTATAATTACTGTCTATTAGTGACAACAGTAATTACTTTGCAGATTTTTATCCTATATAGCAAGATAAGATCACCTTATCTTGCTATATGCTACACTAATTGTGCTATCATCATAAAGGCCACAATTTGTAACCAGAAAAGAAACAGTAAATTAAATCATACACTCAAAATCTTGACACACAGTAAAGGTAAAGGCACATATTTGCATCTTCAAATGTACCCTTTTAGAAAGTGAGGATATTTAGTTTGAAGCCAGCTCATGAATCTACTCTAGGGTAGATGACTAAACCATCACTGCCATTGTAATCCAAAACAAATGAGTGGTACACATGATGACAAGTTTCTATAGAATGCATAGGGATCACTTTGCCCGAGTCTGGTTCAAGGTAATCTTGGGAACACAGATGTTGCGTAATTGCATCAGATGCTCAATTAAGTTCTGGGGGAAGATGTTAAGAGAAAGATACTAATGTGACTTGCGATGTCTTTTGGCCAAATGTACCCTCCCCTTCCGATATTTGCAAGATGTGAGCCCCTGCGAAATCCTTGTCCTGGTTACTTTAGTTTTCGTCACTGATCATTTGGACAAATCACGATTTCGCAGGGGCTCACATCTTGCGAATATCAAAGGTTCTTCGTTAGTCGTCGCATCCCACAGTCTGTTGACAGACACTACAATACCATGCTATGTTAAGTGCGTCTGTCCACGAGAGCTAAGGATCAAGGAGACAAAGAGCAGTGTAGAATTAAGTGACAACTCTCCTTTGACTGACAGAGGGAGAGTCCAAATGCACAGCATCAAATACCAAGATAAAAGACTCCTCAGAGGCTGAGAAAGATTGATTGTTCTGGCAATTCATTCTTATTCATTTGCAGTGCAGACAAAATTGCAGCATATGCTGTGCGCTCTGTTGTATCATTATCTTGCATCTCATGCTTTGATTTAAAGCACACAGTCCATCCCAAGTCCTCCTCTCTCATCCTGACTTCTATCCCTTCCAAAACTCAACTAGGCTACAACTTGATGGTAAATACATGAACTGATTTCCTCCATACATGAACTGATTTCCTCCATTCATAGATGATCCAAATTCCATAAAATGTAATAGTTATAATGTATGGACACTGCTGTGACATATGCTTCATTTAATTCGGTTTCAGTGCTGGGAAGAGAACTTACTGTTCCCAGTAACTGACCCTATTCCTGGCCAATGCAAACACCTGTCTCTCATCGTTGGCATGTGTGTAGGCATGGTTAACACAAACACAATGTACAACTCTCCTAACACCAACTGTACTCTTGTTTCCACTGGTCTAATTAACCCACAGGGATAACACTGTCCATCGCTAGTGAGTCAAAGACACAGCACGACTCTACTGCCAAGTAGAGAAATAGAACATGCCATAGACTCTAGAGTATTTGGACTGGAGTAGAGTACTACATGCTGTGCCTTCCTCTCTCCACAGAGCTGACACAATGTAACAGCTACAGTGCTAGGCCTATCTCGTCAGCAGTCACACTACCCCCCTTCCCATCGTAATGTGTAACCTTATAGATCACAGTCGTAAGTAACTCTGAGGAAAATACAGGATTGAATGGCCCTAATGGACTTTTTGAGAGAGAGAGAGAGAGAGAGAGAGAGAGAGAGAGAGAGAGAGAGAGAGAGAGAGAGAGAGAGAGAGAGAGAGAGAGAGAGAGAGCTGTACCAGTCTCAGAAACGTCCTGTTTTGCCTTGTTTTCTCCCTATTCCTGTGTCTGGCTTGTGGGTTGGCTAAAAGGCACTTAACAGACAGAGGAATGTGAAGTGAACAGCATGTTAAATACACATTTGCCATTGAAGAGGAGAAGATAGAGTCGGATAATGAACACAGCTTTTGGCAATCGATCTCCACATAGAGGATGCATCTGATTTGTCGGATTTAAGTGATCTCAATCACAGGGTCCTGCACTTCACACTGAATAGACCTAGAGGTCAAAGGTTGCTGATCCTAAGTACTAAACTGACCTAGAGGCCACAACTGAAAACATCAAAACACTTTCCCTCCTCACAGTGTACAACAGTAAAGAGTCATGTTTGGATAATAAGAGAGAGAGAGAGTGTGAGGAAGCAGCCAGGAGAGAGCCAACAGTACTTGGCTTGCATCCTGTGTGTTCATGTCTCAGACTGATTCAGCTCAGCCATGTGAAAGAAATTGTTTGTTGAGACCACTCTCTAAATGTCTGCGATGTTTGCGAACTCTAGCAGCACAAATCAGCGTTCAGTGTGGTTCAGTGATCAAAGATAAAATGACAAAGAACAGGACAAAAATGTTGGATTCTTTTGAAGGCAACAGCAACACAGCAACAGTCTCACAACCCTTATCCCTGGAGCGCACCATAGACTGCCTGGCTATAAACTAAAAGACAACACATTTTGGCTCTCAAACATGGCCAGAGGCTGGCATAGACACAGCACAATGAGCCAGAGTCTGTTCCCTTTGGTCAAACGGAATTAGCAATAAGTGAGAGTGGGGTAAGTTGAACCAAAGAGGTAAGTTAAGCCACCCTTGTTTCTAGGAAACAATACACAAAATTAATTGTTTGACCAAATATGAAGGAAGAGGTCATAATGTCATGGAGTCTGTGAAGGAAGAAACCACATGGAAAAATTGGTGCGCAAGTTAGGTCCAAAAGACTGATTTACTGTATTAGAGGTTTCATGATGCTTGTATCTAAACCAGTTGGGGTCTCTTTAAGCTTAAATTTGAGATCCTAAACCTAGCATGAAAGTGCATACTTGTATTTGTGTTGGCTAATACAGTCAAAATGTTTGCCTCTGGGTACTGTAAGTTGAGCCAATGCCATGAGGTAAGTTGAGTCAAGTGCCATGAGGTAAGTTGAGACAATAGCAAGTTGAGCAAATAGAGTTTTCTTACCAGGTGTTATGCAAGGCATTAACGCTGGGATATGAGGTAACAACAGGGCCTGGCCTGTTAAAAGTGTAAAAAAAATCATTACAAAGTGTTTATTAGGTGTTAAGCCTGTATTAAAAGATGCTTAAAATGATTAAAAGACAACAAAAAAAAACGATTGTGATTGGGTTAAATTGTATTTGGGAAATAAAGTGTACACAACTGTAATGTTTACATGAATGCTGATTATTTCCAGGTATGCACAGCATCCTGAAATACAGTATATGTAGATGTGTTTGTTAAAAAGAATACTGTATTTCCCTTGATGGATTGATGCTATAAAATTGATGGAGTGATGTGAAAAAGGACTCACCCCTACCATTTTAAATCGGTTCCACCACGCCCGGACACCACAGTTCTGAAACACTGGAGGACTTTCTGTGACTGACTTGGTTTAATGTCGGGTCGTTACAGCTAGGGTGCATATACAATACATACAGTACTTCTCTATAACTTCAAAATGATAAAGGTTCAAACTAGATCATTCTAATATCCCATAACTCTTTGAATAAATGAGGAAGCATTCTAAACAATAGGACCAGCTATGTTACAGTAGGTAGCAACAGAGCTGGTCCCATGACTCTGTTTTAGAAAAGCTTCCTAACCTGGGTATCTTCAACCTACAGTAGACTCCATGTAGGATGTCTGCACATCAGCGGTGGCTGGTGGTACTTTGAATCGGAGGACGGGCTCATCGTAATGGCTGGAATGGATTAGAATAAATGGAACACTATCAAACTACTATCATTCCATTCCAGTGACTCCATTCCACACATTATGAGCCATCCTACCCTCACCATCCTCCTGTGCTGCACATATTTGTTCCTTATGGACAGTCACTATAGATTGTATTTTGTAAAGGGTCACAATCTTATTTGAAAAGAGGAAAAAGACACAGAAGAAATAAACACTGTGCCTTGGCATGATGCAGAAAATGATGTGAGCACACTGAACATGGAGAGAAGCTGTTTTGTGTTGTTGGCCTCTAAGTCCAAACAATTTCTACAAGTTCTACCAGGTCTATCAGTTTTACAATTTCTACCAGGTCTACCAGTCCTACCAGTTCTACAATTTCTACCAGGTCTACCAGTCCTACCAGTTCTACAATTTCTACCAGGTCTACCAGGTCTACAATTTCTACCAGTTCTACAATTTCTACCAGATCTACCAGGTCTACAATTTCTACCAGTTCTACCAGGTCTACAATTTTTTACCAGGTCTACAATTTCTACCAGGTCTACAATTTCTACCAGGTCTACCAGATGTACAATTTCTACCAGATTTACAATTTCTACCAGGTCTACAATTTCTACAAGATCTACAATTTCTACCAGGTCTACCAGGTGTACAATTTCTACCAGGTCTACCAGCTGTACAATTTATACCAGATCTACAATTTCTACCAGGTCTACCAGGTCTACAATTTCTACCAGGTCTACCAGGTCTACAATTTCTACCAGGTCTACAATTTCTACCAGGTCTACAATTTCTACCAGGTCTACCAGGTCTACAATTTCTACCAGTTCTACAATTTCTACCAGTTCTACAATTTCTACCAGGTCTACAATTTCTACCAGGTATACCAGGTCTACAATTTCTCACAGTTCTACAATTTCTACCAGGACTACAATTTCTACCATCTCTACCATTTCAATCAGTTCTACCATTTCTACCAGTTCTACCATTTCTACCATTTCTACCATTTCTACCAGGTCTACCAGTTATACCAGGTATACCATCTCTACCGTTTCAATCATTTCTAACAGCAAAGAGACACAAATGGGAATATGTCCCCATACATCTTTGTATTTTTTTGAATGCTCTTGGGTGTGTTTTGCATGTGTGTAACATTTCTTGGGGAATTCCATTTACAATTAGCAGCTGCTGTGTTTGTCGAAGAATCAATGTGCTCCTACAAAATCACATTTTCCTTTTGTTTTCCACAGAATTAATGTTAGAGGAATTAAATCCCCACAAAACTACAATGTGTGTGTGTGTGTGTGTGTGTGTGTGTGTGTGTGCGTGCTTGTGTTCCTGCGTGCATGTGCACACAATTGTATATAGGCTATGCACTAAAACATGCTTTCCTTTCAACCTATCTATAAGTCAGCCCTGCATTGAATCTGTCTCTGATTGAAGCACAGTGGGACAGCCAAACTATTTATATGCCTGCAAAAATAACTCTGGTGTTCTAAGCAGTGGCTGTCATCCACATTCGGCAGCTTATCACAACCTACAGGCCAACACCGTGAAAAATGCTCTGAGTTTTGTCTCTGTCTCAGTAGGGAGTGGCAGGGATCAGAGTGATGGAATGGAGCTCCACCACACTGCACCCTGGGCTCCCATACTGCAAAGCCATGGCATTTTCAAGGGATCTGAAAAACCACAATCAGTCAATGGAAAATATCATTATCTTCTTAGGTAAAGTATTTATTTTTAGGTCAATTTCGGGAGAATGTTTAAGACCCTCGTAAAACATTACGGTGACATGGAGGGATGTATTGCAAAAGGAAATATTAAAATGGTAATATACTGGGAAAGATGGGTTAATCTGTGGACATCGGAAGGTTGGAGTTAAGATCAGAGTGAATGGTTGATTGGCCGCTGTTTGGGAAAATCAAGTACTAGCAGAAATAAGAAATACGAATGGATAATTAGTTAACTACATGTATTGTACTTTTAAATGACAAATAGCTCTGAGTAGCAGTATAAGTATAATTGAGCTTGTTGTCCCCCGCACAAAAAAAGTCCTGGTGTTCAGGCAGGCCATCCACAGAGTTACAGACGGCCATACAGGGGAACATAGTCAAGGCAGTCATAAAGGTTACAGACGGCCATACAGGGGAACACAGTCAAGGCAGTCATAAAGGCTACAGACGGCCATACAGGGGAACACAGTCAAGGCAGTCATAAAGGTTACAGACGGCCATACAGGGGAACAGCGTCGAGGCAGTCATAAAGGTTACAGACGGCCATACAGGGGAACACAGTCGAGGCAGTCATAAAGGTTACAGACGGCCATACAGGGGAACATAGTCAAGGCAGTCATAAAGGTTACAGACGGCCATACAGCGGAATATAGTCCAGGCAGTCATAAAGGTTACAGACGGCCATACAGGGGAACATAGTCAAGGCAGTCATAAAGGTTACAGACGGCCATACAGGGGAACATAGTCGAGGCAGTCATAAAGGTTACAGATGGCTATACAGGGGAACACAGTCGAGGCAGTCATAAAGGTTACAGACGGCCATACAGGGGAACATAGTCTAGGCAGTCATAAAGGTTACAGACGGCCATACAGGGGAACATAGTCGAGGCAGTCATAAAGGTTACAGACGGCCATACAGGGGAACATAGTCGAGGCAGTCATAAAGGTTACAGACGGCCATACAGGGGAACATAGTCGAGGCAGTCATAAAGGTTACAGACGGCCATACAGGTTACAGGGAACACAGTCGAGGCAGTCATAAAGGTTACAGACGGCCATACAGGGGAACACAGTCGAGGCAGTCATAAAGGTTACAGACGGCCATACAGGGGAACACAGTCGAGGCAGTCATAAAGGTTACAGACGGCCATACAGGGGAACACAGTCGAGGCAGTCATAAAGGTTACAGACGGCCATACAGGGGAACACAGTCGAGGCAGTCATAAAGGTTACAGACGGCCATACAGGGGAACACAGTCGAGGCAGTCATAAAGGTTACAGACGGCCATACAGGGGAACACAGTCGAGGCAGTCATAAAGGTTACAGACGGCCATACAGGGGAACACAGTCAAGGCAGTCATAAAGGTTACAGACGGCCATACAGGGGAACATAGTCGAGGCAGTCATAAAGGTTACAGACGGCCATACAGGGGAACATAGTCGAGGCAGTCATAAAGGTTACAGACGGCCATACAGGGGAACATAGTCGAGGCAGTCATAAAGGTTACAGACGGCCATACAGGGGAACATAGTCGAGGCAGTCATAAAGGTTACAGACGGCCATACAGGGGAACATAGTCGAGGCAGTCATAAAGGTTACAGACGGCCATACAGGGGAACATAGTCGAGGCAGTCATAAAGGTTACAGACGGCCATACAGGGGAACATAGTCGAGGCAGTCATAAAGGTTACAGACGGCCATACAGGGGAACATAGTCGAGGCAGTCATAAAGGTTACAGACGGCCATACAGGGGAACATAGTCGAGGCAGTCATAAAGGTTACAGACGGCCATACAGGGGAACATAGTCGAGGCAGTCATAAAGGTTACAGACGGCCATACAGGGGAACATAGTCGAGGCAGTCATAAAGGTTACAGACGGCCATACAGGGGAACATAGTCGAGGCAGTCATAAAGGTTACAGACGGCCATACAGGGGAACATAGTCGAGGCAGTCATAAAGGTTACAGACGGCCATACAGGGGAACATAGTCGAGGCAGTCATAAAGGTTACAGACGGCCATACAGGGGAACACAGTCGAGGCAGTCATAAAGGTTACAGACGGCCATACAGGGGAACACAGTCGAGGCAGTCATAAAGGTTACAGACGGCCATACAGGGGAACACAGTCGAGGCAGTCATAAAGGTTACAGACGGCCATACAGGGGAACATAGTCGAGGCAGTCATAAAGGTTACAGACGGCCATACAGGGGAACATAGTCGAGGCAGTCATAAAGGTTACAGACGGCCATACAGGGGAACATAGTCGAGGCAGTCATAAAGGTTACAGACGGCCATACAGGGGAACACAGTCGAGGCAGTCATAAAGTTTACAGACGGCCATACAGGGGAACATAGTCGAGGCAGTCATAAAGGTTACAGACGGCCATACAGGGGAACATAGTCGAGGCAGTCATAAAGGTTACAGACGGGCCAGTAGATTGGACAGAATAGTACAGACACATTTTTGACAATGCTTCCTTTTGACTATGCCTGGCATTCTCCATAATGGCATATCCAGGACCTGTTAACTCTCGATCCCTGCTATGGAGTGACTTGACCGTGCCATTACAATCAACTGTCAGGAAATGCAGAGTAACATTGTGTTGATCCTCATTCCTCACTAAAAGTTTGTGCTACTCGGTCCATCTGTCATTGCCATAACCTTCTACCCACCCACCCACCCGACCACCCGCCCAGCCACCCCTCACATGCACTCACGCACGTACGCACGCATGCACACACACACACCTGAGCTGTGTCATTGCGGGAGCCAGCACAATCCCACTTTAAAGATCAGTTGTTGAGATTCAATTAGTAGTCCTGTCAGAGGGGTTGGCTACTGGCCCTCTCTCTTCCTCCTGAGCTGTAATTATCAGCCAGGGCTTAAGAGTGTCAGGGACAGGTGGCAAGGACTCGCAGCGCTTTACACTGACAGTAATTGCTCTTCTAAAAGGGGAACATGCTGGAGAACATGTGTAGCCTTGGAGCACTGCTACTCAACATGGCATATACGCCTGGTATTCACATTGAATTGAGACAGAAGGAGGTCTCTTCTACAGTACATGGGGGTATCTGGAAGTCTGGGAATGGGAGTGTCCGTTCTTTACAGCCACTGTCCACATGGAGGTGGAAAGGGGGATTGCGAGTGTATGCCTGTGTGTATATGAGCATTTGTTTGCTTAAGAGAATGCATGCATGTGTCCCTGTGCGTATGTTTGTGCGTGTGCGAGCGTGCTCGTGTTTTGTGTGTCTAGGCCACAAGGTTGCATTTACCATATCAGCACTTCACAAGGGCCCATCCCCATACAGCAGATTAGTGTGCTGTCAGCCAAATGGAACGTAGAGCTGAGCTCCAGATGAGAGATGCATTCTCCTGGGTTAAATTAGACCCAAGCAGCAAAGCCCAGACAAAAAAGACCCAGGGATCAGAGCCCAGACAATAAGGTATAATGCATAACAAGCAGCTCTCCATTTGGGGAAAATACTGTCCACAGTAGCTTTGGGAATTAATAATTCAATATTATTACTGTTCCTTCCTAATATTGAGTTGCATCCCCTTTTGAGCTCAGAACACCCTCAATTCGTCAGGACATGGACTCCACAAATCAAATCAAATTGTATTGGTCACATACACATATTAAGCAGATATTATTGCAGGTGTAGCGAAATTGTCACGCCCTGGCCTTAGTTATCTGTGTTTTCTTTATTATTTTGGTTAGGCCAGGGTGTGACATGGGTGATTTATTGTGTGTCGTCTTGTCTAGGGGTTTATTAGATTTATGGGGTTGTGTTCAGTGTAGTTGTCTAGGTAAGTCTATGGTTGCCAAGAGTGTTTCTCAATCAGAGGCAGGTGTTTATTGTTGTCTCTGATTGGGAACCATATTTAGGCAGCCATATTCTTTGGGTATTTTGTGGGTGGTTGTTCCTGTCTCTGTGTTTTGCACCAGTTAGGACTGTTTCAGTTTTGCCACGTTTTCTTATTTTGTATTCGTCTAGTGTTTACATTTTCGTCTTTATTAAAGATGCTTAACAATATCGACGCTGCATTTTGGTCCTCCTCTCCTTCCCAGGAAGAAAGCCGTTACAGAAATGCTTATGTTTCTAGCTCCAACAGTGCAACAATATCTAACAATACACACAAAACGAAAAGTACAATAATGAAATTAAGAAATTTATAAATATCAGGACAAGTAACATCAAGCGGCATTGACTAAAATACAGTAGAAAATAATATATTATATACATATGAAATGAGTAAAACAGTATGTAAACTTTATGAAAGTGACCAGTGTACAGTTGAAGTCGGAAGTTAACATACACTTAGGTTGGAGTCATTAAAACGTTTTTCAACCACTCCCCAAATTTCTTGTTAACAAACTATAGTTTTGGCAAGTCGGTTAGGACATCTACTTGGTGCATGACACAAGTAATTTTTCCAACAATTGTTTACAGACAGATTATTTCACTTATAATTGTATCATAATTCCACTGTATCATAATTCCAGTGGGTCAGAAGTTTACATACACTAAGTTGACTGTGCCTTTAAAAAAGCTTGGAAAATTCCAGAAAATTATGTCATGGTTTTAGAAGGCTAATTGACATAATTTGAGTCAATTGGAGGTGTACCTGTGGATGGATTTCAAGGCCTACCTTCAAACTCAGTGCCTATTTGCATGACATCATGGGAAAATCAAAAGATATCAGCCAAGACCTCAGAAAAAAAATTGTAGACCTCCACAAGTCAGGTTCATCCTTGGGAGCAATTTCCAAATGCCTGAAGGTACCACGTTCATCTGTACAAACAATAGTACGCAAGTATAAACACCATGGGACCACGCAGCCATCATACCGCTCAGGAAGGAGACGTGTTCTGTCTACTTTGGTGTGAAAAGTGGAAATCATTCTCAGAGCAACAGCAAAGGACCTTATGAAGATGCTGGAGGAAACAGGTACAAAAGTATCTATATCCACAGTAAAACTAATCCTATATCGACATAACCTGAAAGGCCGCTCAGCAAGGAAGAAGCACTGCTCAAAAACCTCCAAAAATTGAACTGTTTGGCCATAATGACCATCGTTTGGAGGAAAAAGGTGGAGGCTTGCAAGCCGAAGAACACCATCCCAACCGTGAAGCACGGGGGTGGCAGCATCCTGTTCACAAACTAGATGGCATTATGAGGAATGAAAATGATGTGGATATATTGAAGCAACTTCTCAAGACATCAGTCAGGAAGTTAAAGCTTGGTCGCAAATGGGTCTTCCAAATGGACGATAACCCCAAGCATACTTCCAAAGTTGTAGCAAAATAGCTTAAGGACAACAAAGTGAAGGTATTGGAGTGGCCATCACAAAGCCCTGACCTCAATCCCATAGAAAATGTGTGGGCAGAACTTGAAAAGCGTGTGCGAGCAAGGAGGCCTACAAACCTGACTCAGTTACACCAGCTCTGTCAGGAGGAATGGCCCAAAAGGGTACCAAATGCTAATTAAGTGTATGTAAACTTCTGACCCACTGGGAATGTGATGAAATAAATAAAAGCTGAAATAAATAATTCTCTCTACTATTATTCTGATATTTCACATTCTTAAGTGGTGATCCTAACTGACCTAACCAAGGAACTTTGTACTAGGATTAAATGTTAGGAATTGTGAAGAACTGAGTTTAAATGTATTTGGCTAAGGTGTATATATGTAAACTTCCGACTTCTATTGTATATAGGGTGGCTGCCTCTAAGGTGCAGGGTTGAGGAACTGGGTGGTAGCCAGCTAGTGATGGCTATTTAACAGTCTGATGGCCTTGAGAAGCTGTTTTTCAGTCTCTCAGTCGCAGCTTTGATGCACTTGTACCGATTTCGTTTTCTGGATGATAGGGGGGTGAACTGGTCGTGGCTCGGGTGGTTGATGTCCTTGATGATCTTTTTGGCCTTCTTGTGACTATGGGTGCTTTAGGTGTTGTGGAGGGCAGGCAGTGTGCCTCCGGTGATGTATTGGGCAGTCCACACCACCTTCTGGAGAGCCCTGCGGTTGCGGGAGGTGCAGTTGCTGTCCCAGGTGACACAGTCTGACAGGATTCTCTCTGTATAAGTTTTTCAGGGTCTTAGGGGCAAAACCAAATTTCCTCAGCCTCCTGAAGTTGAAGAGGCGATGTTGCGCCTTCTTCAACACACTGTCTGTGTGGGTGGACCATTTCAGATCGTCAGTGATGTGAACACCGAGGAGCTTGAAGCTTACCACCTTCTCCGCTGCGGTTCCGTCAATGTGGATAGGGGCGTGCTCTTTCTGCTTTTTGCTGAAGTCCACAATCAGCTCCTTAGTTTTGTTGACGTTGAGGGAGAGGTTATTTTCCTGGCACCACTCCTCCAGGGCCCTCACCTCCTCTCTGTAGGCTGTCTCGTCATTGTTGGTAATCAGGCCTACTATGGTTGTGTTGTCTGCAAACCTGATGATTGAGTTGGAGGCATGTGTGGCCATGCAGTCATGGGTGAACAGGAAGTACAGGAGGGGCCTGATTATGCACCCATGCGGGGTCCCTGTGTTGAGGATCAGTGAAGTGGAGTTGTTGTTTCCTACCTTCACCATCTGGGGTGGCATGTCAGGAAGTCCTGCCATGCCACCGCAGACAACCTACCTTCACCATCTGGGGCTCCAACCCAGGGCCCCGAGTTTGATAATGAGCTTGGAGGGTACTATGGTGTTGAATGCTGAGCAATAATCAATGAACAGCATTATTATATAGGGCAGTGTGCAGTGCCATGGCGATTGCATCATCTGTGGATCTATTGGGGAGGTAAGAAAACTTAAGTGCTTCTAGGGGTGTAAGGTAAGGTAGAGGTGCTATGATCCTTGACTAAACTCTCAAAGCATTTCATGATGACAGAAGTAAGTGCTACGGGACAATAGTCATTTAGTTCAGTTACCTTTGCTTTCTTGGGTAGGGGAACAATGGTGAACATCTTGAACCAAGTGAGGACAGCAGACTGGGAAAGGGAGAGAATTAATATGTCCATAAACACTCCAGCCAGCTGGTCTGCGCATACTCTGAGGATGCGGCTAGGGATGCCATCTGGTCCGGCAGCCTTGCGAGGGTTAACTTGCTTAAATGTCTTACTCACGAGAATGGGAGCCCACAGTCCTTGGGAGTGGGTCGCGTCAATGGCACTGTGTTATCCTCAAAGCAGGCGAAGAAGGTGTTTAGCTTGTCTGGGAGCAAGGTGTCGGTGTCCACGACGTGGCTGGTTTTCCCTTTGTAATCCGTGATTGTCTGTATACCTTGCAACATACGTCTCATGTCTGAACGGTTGAATTGCGACTGTACTGATGTTCTGCCTGTTTGATTGCCTTACAGAGGGAATAACTTCACTGTTTGTTTTCAACCATTTTGCCAATCACCTTGCTACGGTTAAATAAGGTGGTTCATGCTTTCAGTTTAGTGTGAATGCTGCCATCTATCCATGGTTTCTGGTTTGGGTAGGTTTTAATAGTCACAGTGGGAACAACATTCCCTATACACTTCCTGATGAACTCAGTCACCGTGTCCATGTATACATCAATGTTATTATCCGAGGCTACCCGGAACATATCCCAGTCTGTGTGATCAAAACAATCTTGAAGCATGGATTCCGATTGGTCAGACCAGCGTTGAATAGACCTTAGCACGGGTACTTCCTGTTTGAGTTTCTGTCTATAGGAAGGGAGGAGCAAAATGGAGTCATGATCTGATTTGCCGAAGGGAGGGCGGGGAGGGCCTTGTAGGCATCCCGGAAGAGAGAATAGCAACTGCAGTCCGTGTTTTGATAGAACGGTTTCCTCAAAGTTGCTTTGTTAAAATCACCAACTACAAGAAATGTGGCCTCAGGATATGTGATTTCTAATTTTCATAAAGTCCAGTGTAATTCCTTGAGGGTCGTCGTGATATTGGCCATGACTATAACCAAAGATAATTCTCTTGGGAGGTAATACTGTTGGCATTTCATTGTGTGTTATTTCAGGTCAGGTGACGGACTTGAGTTTCTGTGCATTATCCCAATCACACCATGAGTCGTTAATCATGAAACATGCAACACCGCCCATCTTCTTCCCGGAGATTCCTTTAATCCTGTATTCAATGTACTTTGAACCCAGCTGGATGTATGGATGGGGACAGTATATCCGGAGAGAGCAGAGTATGTTACAGTCCCTGATCTCTCTTTGGAAGAAGAGCCTCGCCCTGAGCTCATCTACTTTATTTTCCAGAGATTGAACATTAGCGAGTAATATACTAGGAAGCGGTGAGAAGGGCAAGAAGTCCATTCGGGCAAGAAGTCCATTCCGAATACCTCTTCTTCGCCAGGGTAACTTGGCGTAGCCTCTGGGATAAGTTAAATTGCGCTTGGGGGTGCGAACAAAGGTTCCAATTCGGGTAAGTTGCATTGATAGCCACAAACATTTTTTCTGGCTGTATGTAATAACACAAAAAAACATTCTGGGCTAAGAGTGTAAGAAAACTAAATACGGATGAATGCTTAGGAGCTAGACGTGGAGCTGCCATGTCTGTTGGCGCCATCTTACTGTGTCAAGTTGGCTGGGTGATGGACCATTCTTGATACACACTGGGAACCGTTGAATGTGAAAAAAACAACAACAGTGTTGCAGTTCCTGACCCAAACGGGTGTACCCGGCACCTACTACCATACCCCGTTCAAAGGCACTTCAATCTTTTGTCTTGCAGATTCACCTTCTGAATGGCACTCATGCACAATCCATGTCTCAAGGCTTAAAAATCCTTCTTTACCTGTCTCCTCCCCTTCATATACACTGATTGAAGTGGATTTGTCACGACTTCCGCCGAGGTTGGCTCTCCTGCCCGTTCGGGTGGTGCTCGGCGGTCGTCGTCACCGTCCTACTAGCCACTACCGATCCCTTTTCGTGTATCTGTTGGTTTTGTCTGATTGTTTTCACCTGTGTGTTGTTTAGTTAATTAGTGTCTGTATATAATGTAGGTTGTCCCGCCCTTGTTTTGTGCGGGATTGTTTATTTTGTCTTTCGTTTCGTCTGTCGGTGTTTTTGTGTTTATTATTCTCCGGTTAGTCTGTTATCCTGTTTTGGATAATTTCACCATGTGGTTATTTGGGTTGACCGTGTTTATTTTGTTCACCGGAGAATAAACTTTATATCGCTATTTGCTCTCTGTGCCTGATTCCACCCACCTTGATTAGACGTGACAGGATTTAGCAAGTGACATCAATAAGGGATCATACCTTTCACCTGGACTCACCTGGTCGGTCTATGTCATGGAAAGGGCAGGTGTTCCTAATTCTTCAGAATGAATAGATCCTTATCTGGAGGTATTAGATGAAAGGGTTCTGGTGGGTTGTAATGATCAGTGGGTTAACATGCTGTGAGGTAATGGAGGAGGATTATAATGTCTTGGAGGAACCACTGTCAGACATTTAAAAACATTAAAAACCCAGTCCCCTGATGAAATCAGAGGTGACTAAAACCTGCATTAAGTACAATATTTGAAGTTACTTAAGACAGAAATTATAGGTCATTGAGGATGTGTGGGCATATAACGCTACTGTCTAGCAACCCAAATGTTGTGTGTTCGAATCACATCATGGACAAATTACAACTTTGCAACAACTTACAACTTTTTAACTAGTTAGCTATCCTGTTAGCTAACCTTAACCTGAAACCTAATTCTAACCTTAACCTTAAACCTAATTCTAACCCTAACCTTAAACATAATTCTAACCCTAACCTTAAACCCAAACCCCTAATCTGGCTAATGTTAGCCACAACAAATAAGAATTTGTGTAATGTACATCAAAGTGTTATGAAGAAAAAAAGATGTGTGAAACAGACAAAATGCATTGTGAGGAAAATAGTCTATTAAACACAACAAAGACGAATTTCTACTAAATAATTTGTGTCTATTTCACAATAAGCTTCACAATAAGCTGTGATATTGTAACACCAACAGGGCTGGCAATTCAGAATCCACATTTCAGTGGCAATACTGCTGTTATAATCAACACTGAAACATGTTGCACTGTAT
The DNA here is from genome assembly GCF_021184085.1 of Oncorhynchus gorbuscha. Taxonomy (NCBI): domain Eukaryota; kingdom Metazoa; phylum Chordata; class Actinopteri; order Salmoniformes; family Salmonidae; genus Oncorhynchus; species Oncorhynchus gorbuscha. Next base: position 10,554,463 of record NC_060180.1, on the reverse strand, counting down.
TGTACATTGACACAAAATGGATGCATTATTATTTTAACGAGACACACTACCATTTTTACAGTGCCACGCCCAAGACTGGGGAAGAGAATGGGAATATGAAAAAGAGATGAGAGTAGAAATGTGACAAAAGAGCATGAAGAGGGGTGTAGGAGAGTGAGGGACACGCATCACGGTGAAAAATGATGAGTGCAGTGACTGAGCCGCTCTCAGCGAGACAGACAGCAATATAAACAGATAAATGAGTGTTGAGGAGAACACCAAAATATTGCTGTACTGGGAAAGAGTAGGACCGACAGAGAGATAGTAAGAGAGAGAAAGAGACAGAGAGAGAGAGAGGGAAAGGGTTAGGGAGTAAGAATAGAGACAGAATGAGAGAGAGAGAAGAGAGAGAGAGAATGAGGGATAGAGAGAGAAGAGAAGAGAGGGAGAGAGAGAGAGAGAGAGAGAGAGAGAGAGAGAGAGAGAGAGAGAGAGAGAGAGAGAGAGAGAGAGAGAGAGAGAGAGAGAGAGAGAGAGAGAGAGAAACAGAGGTAGGGATAGGGAGTAAGAATAGAGACAGAATGAGAGAGAGAGAGAGAGAGAGAGAGAGAGAGAGAGAGAGAAACAGGGGTAGGGATAGGGAGTAAGAATAGAGACAGAATGAGAGAAAGAGAGAGAGAGAAACAGGAGTTAGGGATAGGGAGTAGAGAATAGAGACAGAATGAGAGAGAGAGAGAGAGAGAGAGAGAGAGAGAGAGAGAGAGAAAGAGGGGAGGGATAGGGAGAGAATAGAGACAGAGAGAGAGAGAGAGAGAGAGAGAGAGAGAGAGAGAGAGAGAGAGAGAGAAACAGAGGTAGGGATAGAGAGAGAGAGAATGAGAGAGAGAGAGAGAGAGAGAGAGAGAGAGAGAGAGAGAGAGAGAGAGAGAGAGGGTAGGGATAGGGAGTAAGAATAGAGACAGAATGAGAGAAGAGAGAGAGAGAAACAGGAGAGAGAGAGATAGAGACAGAGAGAGAAGAGAGAGACAGAGAGAGAGAGATGAGAGGGAGAGAGAGAGAGAGAGAGAGACAGAGAGAAACAGGGGTAGGGATAGGGAGTAAGAATAGAGACAGAATGAGAGAGAGAGAGAGAGAGAGAGACAGAGGTAGGGATAGGGAGTAAGAATAGAGACAGAAGAGAGAGAGAGAGAGAGAGAGAGAGAGAGAGAGAGAGAGAGAGAGAGAGAGAGACAGAGAGAAACAGGGGTAGGGATAGGGAGTAAGAATAGAGACAGAATGAGAGAGAGAGAGAGAGAGAGAGAGAGAGAGAGAGAGAGAGAGAGAGAGAGAGAGAGAGAGAGAGAGAGAGAGAGAGAGAGAGAGAGAGAGAGAGAGAGAGAAACAGAAACAGGGGTAGGGATAGGGAGTAAGAATAGAGACAGAATGAGAGAGAGAGAGAGA